>NC_091471.1:10661153-10888653 GCF_036971445.1 Narcine bancroftii
GCACATCATATATGTGTACTGACAATAACCACACCAGCAGTGCAAGTATAAGACAGCTTTAATAAACTAATATGTACGCTGAGAGGTCTTGTCTCTCTGCAGAAAGATTTAGGAGTAACGGTACATCGTTCCCTGAAGGTAGAAACTCACGTGAATAGGGTGGTGAAGAAGGCTTTTAGTATGCTGGCCTTTATCAATCATTGCATGGAATATAGGAGTTGGGAGGTGATGTTGAGATTGTATAAGATGTTGGTGCGGCCTCTGTGTGCAGTTCTGGTCGCCTAATTATAGGAAGGATATAAACAGAGTGGAGAGAGTGCAGAGAAGGTTTACCAGAATGTTACCTGGGTTTAAGCATCTAGAGTATAGGGAGAGATTGGACAGATTAGGTCTTTATTCTTTGGAGCGTAGAAGGTTGAGAGGGGATTTGATAGAAGTATTTAAGATTATGAAAGGGATAGACAGAGTGGATGTGGATAGACTATTTCCGTTAAGAGGAGGAAAGATTAAAACAAGAGGACATGAGTTAAGAATTAAGGGGCAGAGGTTTAGAGGTAACATGAGGGGGAACTTCTTGACTCAGAGAGTGGTAGCCGTGTGGAATGAGCTTCCGGGAGAAATAGTGGCGGCGGAGTCAATTGTATTATTTAAGAAAAGGTTGGACAGGTATATGGATGAGAAGAAGATGGAGGGTTATGGGCATTGTGCAGGGAGGTGGGACTAGAAAGGGGTGTTTGGTTCGGTGCGGACTAGAAGGGCCTAATGGCCTGTTTCTGTGCTGTAATTGTTATGTTATGTTATTTAAGACGAACCTGGAAGGCTAGACTGTAGCTCTGGACTGCTTTATAGACAAGGTCACCGGGATGACCCCTGGTGACCTAGTGGTGGAATTACATCTCACCACCCTTTCATGGCATTCATCAACCAAGTGCTTCACAGATGTTGCTGCTTTGCAGATGTGATATTAAATTGAGACCCTTCCCATAGAATCGTAGAACATTACAGCACCGGAACAGACCCCTTCAGCTCTTCTAATCTGTGCCGAACCATTTTTCTGCCCAGTCACACTGATTTGCACCTAGTCCATACTCCTCCATACCTCTCACATCCATTTACCTATCCAAATTTGTCTTATATGTGAAAAATGAGCTGGCATTCATCACTTCATTCCACACTCCCCCCACTCATTGTGTGAACAAGTTCCCTTGCATGTTCCCCCTAAACTTTTTCCCCTTCACCCTTACCCCATGTCCTCTGGTTTGAATCTCACCTAACCTGAGTGGAAAAAAAAAGCCTATCTACATTTATTCTGTCTATTCCCCTCATAATTTTAAATATCTCTATCAAATCGTCCCTCATGCTTTGACACTCCAGGGAATAAAGTCCTAACCTGTTTAACCTTTCCCTGTAACACAGTTCCTGAAGTCCGGGCAACATCCTAGTAAATCTTGTCTGCACTTTTTTCTATCTCATTGATATCTTTCCTGTAGTTAGGTGACCCAAACTGCACACAATAATCTCGAACTGTTCCCTCAGGCTGATGTGAAAATCTCACTCACCTTTTTCCTGAAAGAGTAAGGTTGATTTCCTCATCAATAGCTTAACACTATTGCAGGCAGCACCCGAGACCTGGGATTGAATCCGGCGCTGTCTGTATGGAGTTTGTCCATTCTCCCTGTGACCTGCGTGGGCTTCCTCCCAAAACTGCTCACAATACTCCAAGTGAGGTCTCGCCAGTGCCCTATACCACCCCAACATCACCTCCCTGGTCTTATATTCTATTCCACTCAAAATGAATGCCAGCGTTGCATGTGCCTTTTCAATGCACCGTCTCAACCTGCAAGTTAACCTTCAGGCAAACCTGCACGAGGATTCCCAGGCCCTTTTGTATCTGGGTACCTTCAATATTTTTCCACATTTAAAAAAGAGTCTGCCCGTTTATTTTTTTCTACCCAAGTGCACGTCCTTACACTTTCCGCTGCAATATTTCACTTGCCACCTCTGTGCCCATACTCAAAATCTAAGTGCTTCTGCAGCCTTCGTGCTTCCTCCATGCTACTTGCTCCTCCTTCA
Source organism: Narcine bancroftii (assembly GCF_036971445.1). Taxonomy (NCBI): domain Eukaryota; kingdom Metazoa; phylum Chordata; class Chondrichthyes; order Torpediniformes; family Narcinidae; genus Narcine; species Narcine bancroftii. The sequence continues at coordinate 10,663,227 of NC_091471.1, forward strand.
TATCATCTGCAAACTTGACCACAAACCCATTCATTCCATAATCTAACTCATTAATATACAACATAAAGAGAAGTGACCCCAACACCGACCCCTGTGGAGCCCCTCTAGCCACTGGCAGCCAATCCAAATATGATCCCTGTGTTCCAACTCTCTGCTTCCTGCCAATCATGCAATGCTCGACCCATGCTCTTATGCTTCCTGTTATACCATGGGCTCCTATCTTGTTCAGTAGTCTTGTGTGACACATGTCCAATGCCATCTGAAAATCCAAATGTACAACATCCAGTGCATCTCCCTTATCCAGCCTACTTGTCAAAGAATTTGTTAAGCAAGATTTTCCCTTGAGGAAACCATGCTGGCTTCGGCCTATCCTGTCACGTGTCTCCAAGTACTCCATAACCTTATGCTTGACAATCAATTCCAACATCTTCTCAATCACTGATGTCAGGCTAACCAGCCTATCGTTTCCTTTCTGCTGTCTCTCTCCCTTCTTGAATAGTGGGGGGAGCATGCCAGAATGTAGTGATTCCTGAAAGATCATTCCCAATGCCTCCACAATCTCTCCCACTACCTCTTTCAGGATGCAAGGGTGTGATCCATCTGGTCTGGGAAACTTATCCACCCTTAAACCATTCACCTTGGTGAGCACCTTCTCTCTTGAAATAGTAACTGCATTCACTTCCCTTCCACGATACCATTCAGCACCATGTCTTCCACAGTGAAGAATAATGCAAAATACTCATTTACTTCCTTTTCCACCTCCTTGCCTCCCATTACTATTCTTCTCGCATCATTTTATATCTTCTCCAACCTCTCTTTTATTCTTAATATAATTGAAGAAATTATTTGTGTAAAAATATGGACCAAACCAGGCCATAATGCAAGTAGGTCAGTATGGGAAAGTTGGGCTGAAGGGCCTGTTTCCACACCGTATGGAAAGATTTTGCCACTGAGTCATAGCTGACGGCAACTTATTTGGGGACGGCACTCAACAAATAGAAATGAAACAGTGGAACGTATTTTGGTTTAAAAAATAGACACTTTTTCTCATCTGTGACAGCACCCTTGAAGTTTGTTACCAAGGCATTAAGAATGCAAAAGCTCACCCACAATGGTCTGGCGGGATGTCTAACTGTGCTTGTGGGAAGGCACCATGTCAGGAATCAGAATTAGCATCGCCAGTGATACTTCTGCAGCACTTATTCGCAGAGGTGGTTCACAAGAATGCGTGACAAGACTAGAACACTCGGCACTGCCAAGCTGAAGTTTATGTTCAACAGCATATAACCAGATGAACCAGCGTTCCTGCAGACCACAACGATCTGACATAAACGTAAATATTTTGGGCAATTCATTTATAAGAGATCCAAGGTTCATTAATCTGTCAAGCCCCCTTTGAATCTTGTGTTCATTCAATAAAACTCAAAGTAAACAAACCCAAACTGTTTGGCCCTGATATAAGACAACTCATCCTGGATAAAACACGAAAGTCTGCAGACACCAGTTCTTATTTCATCCTGGGAATCAGCTTGGTGAATCTCCTGTGGACCTTCTCTTGTACTACCTGATTCTTTCTCAGGTCATGGGATCAAATCTGCAGTACTCCACGCGGGGAAACTCCAACCATGCGCACAATGTCACAAAACCAGGTCCGGATGTACTTGGAGGGATTTGAAGGTGAGAAGATTACTTTTAACACTGTAGATTTACTGGACAGTGATGTGGTTTGCAAGTTTGCAGGTTACACAGAGATTAGAGGCACTTGTGGACAGTGAGGAAGGCTTTCAAAGCTTGCAGAGGGAAAAATGGCAGATGGAATTTAAGGTAGAGGAGTATAAGGCGTTGCAATTTGGAAGGACAAACTAAAGCAGACCACACACGGTAAATGGTAGGGCACCGAAGTCAGTGGAAGAACAGAGCGATCTGGGAATACCGATATCTAATTCCCCGCACTAGGTAGCGGACACGGCCCAGGACATCATAGGCAAAACATTCTCCACCATCGAGAAAATCGACAGGGAATGCTGCCGTCGGAGAGCAGCAGCGATCATCAAGGATCCACAGCACCCGGCACAAGCTCTGTTCTCACTGCTACCATCAGGAAAGAGGTCTCGGTGCCATAAGACTCGCACCACCAGGTTCAGGAACAGCTCCACCATCAGACTCCTCAATGACAAACTGAATCAGGGACTCATTTAAGGACTCTTTGCACTTTATTTTTTTATCTCTCTCTCAGTCAGGCTGTTTACATTTCTTTATTTGTTTTCATGTATATTTATCTTTTCTTTGAGTAGAGCTTATTGCACTACCAATAAGTGATAAATCTTGGGGTTGTATGTCATGTATGTACTCTAGCAATCATTCAGAACTTTTAAAAAGTTGTGGTGTCATAGGGGTCGTAAAGAGACCTTTTTGACACATTGGCGTTCATGAGTCGAAGTATAGCATATGAGATATCCATGATGAAGTTATATAAAACATTGGTGAGGCCCAGTTTGGAGTATTGTGTGCATTTGTGATCACCTAACTGTAGGAAAGATATTCATAAGATTGAAAGTGTTCAGAAAAGTTTTACAAGAATGTTGCCGGGATGTGAAGAACAGAGTTACAGGGTAAGATGAAACAGGTTAGAACCTTATTCCCTGGAATGAGGAATAATGAGGGGAGATTTAATAGAGGTTTACAAAATTATGACAGAATAAAGCAGGTTTTTTCCACTGAGATTTAAAAAAACTAGAGGACACAGGATAAGAGTGAAAGGGGAGTAGTTTAAAGCAGTGGTTCTCTACCTTTTTCTTTCCACACATCTTTGGCTTGGCTTCGCGGACGAAGATTTATGGAGGGGGTAAAAAGTCCACGTCAGCTGCAGGCTCGTTTGTGGCTGACAAGTCCGATGCGGGACAGGCAGACACGATTGCAGCGGTTGCAAGGGAAAATTGGTTGGTTGGGGTTGGGTGTTGGGTTTTTCCTCCTTTGCCTTTTGTCAATGAGGTGGGCTCTGCGGTCTTCTTCAAAGGAGGTTGCTGCCCGCCAAACTGTGAGGCGCCAAGATGCACGGTTTGAGGCGTTATCAGCCCACTGGCGGTGGTCAATGTGGCAGGCACCAAGAGATTTCTTTAGGCAGTCCTTGTACCTTTTCTTTGGTGCACCTCTGTCACGGTGGCCAGTGGAGAGCTCGCCATATAACACGATCTTGGGAAGGCGATGGTCCTCCATTCTGGAGACGTGACCCATCCAGCGCAGCTGGATCTTCAGCAGCGTGGACTCGATGCTGTCGACCTCTGCCATCTCGAGTACTTCGACGTTAGGGGTGTAAGCGCTCCAATGGATGTTGAGGATGGAGCGGAGACAACGCTGGTGGAAGCGTTCTAGGAGCCGTAGGTGGTGCCGGTAGAGGACCCATGATTCGGAACCGAACAGGAGTGTGGGTATGACAACGGCTCTGTATATGCTTATCTTTGTGAGGTTTTTCAGTTGGTTGTTTTTCCAGACTCTTTTGTGTAGTCTTCCAAAAGCGCTATTTGCCTTGGCGAGTCTGTTGTCTATCTCATTGTCGATCCTTGCATCTGATGAAATGGTGCAGCCGAGATAGGTAAACTGGTTGACCGTTTTGAGTTTTGTGTGCCCGATGGAGATGTGGGGGGGCTGATAGTCATGGTGGGGAGCTGGCTGATGGAGGACCTCAGTTTTCTTCAGGCTGACTTCCAGGCCAAACATTTTGGCAGTTTCCGCAAAGCAGGACGTCAAGCGCTGAAGAGCTGGCTCTGAATGGGCAACTAAAGCGGCATCATCTGCAAAGAGTAGTTCACGGACAAGTTTCTCTTGTGTCTTGGTGTGAGCTTGCAGGCGCCTCAGATTTCACTTTAAGTAATCCCTATGCCATCGGTGCTCTGTGATTAGTAAGGGATTGCTTAAGGTGGGATGTGAGTGGGAAGGTTGAGAACCACTGGTCTAGGCCCAATTGTTACTGAAATATTGTCATTAGCCCATTTCCTTTGGAGTTATGAAACCCTGCACATAACGAGTCAATTAGATACGATTAAAACAGTGATTTTCAAACTTTTTCTTTCCATCCCTTACTAATCACAGAGCACTTATGGCATAGGGAATACTGAAAGTGGTATGTGAGTGGAAATAAAAAGGTTGAGAACTACAGGGAATATTAGAGGGAACTTCACGCAGAAAGAAGTGGGAGTGTGGAATGAACTTCCAGCTGAAGTGGTAGATGTAGAATCAAATTCGACAGGAAAAATTTGGACAGGTACCTGGATGAGTGGGATATGGAGGGATGTGGTCTGGGTGCCGGTCAGTGGGACTGGGCAGAACGATAGTTCAAGAAGGGCAAAAGGGCCTGTTTCTGTCCTGTCACATTCTCTTGCTCTAAGGAGGGGGATGGTAATATATGCAGCAAGCTGAGGAACAGAGGAGGTTGTAGTGCACGATAGGGAGGAAGGAAGCAGTTGGGACAGGAGTGGGAAGGACTGGAGAACATTTGAGAAAGGCGTTCAAAGTGGCATTGGCCTTGAATCAATGAGGAAGCACCTGGGTGCCATTTTGTTCCCTCCTTCCATCCCTGCAATGAAGCAGAAGTGTTCATTGTGTTGGGAAGGGAAAGGATGAGTATGAACACTTAGTCCATAAGGTCATAAGACAGAGGAGCAGATCAGTCCATCAAATCTGCCCCGCCATTCTCCACTCAGCCCCATTGACCGGCCTTCTCCCCATGACATTTGATGCCCTGGCTAATCAAGAAACTGTCAATCTCTTCCTTAAATCCACACCATGACTCAGCCTCCACAACTGCCTGTGGCGACAAATTCCACAGATTTACCACGCTCTGGCTAAAGAAATTCCTTCGCATCTCTGTTCTGAGCGGACACACTTCAATCCTGAAGTTGTGCCCTCTTGTCCTTGACTCTCCCACCCTGCGAAACATCCTTTCTACATGGTGCTTGTTCTGGGGGAGGGGTTATGGCATTGCTGCCTTTATTAGGGGTATCAAGTGGGAGAGGCCATCAGCAAGGGGTGGGCCAGCTATAAACTCACAAACAGTACTGACAGTGACTCCACCACAAGCATAAATAATGTTACAGTAAAATTGGAATTCAAGAAAACGACAACCTCAAGCAACTGGCAAAAAAAATTGTGGAAAATAAATGGGTAAAAAATACAGGTTAAAAGTTGGCGTTTCTCGCTGTTAGTTCTCCATTCACACAACACACAGTCTCAAATAACTGGAAAACGTGCATATCCGGTAGCTATCAATCCCCATAGATGACGGATACCAGGGGTTTTACCGTATCTCAACATGCCAAGCCGGAATAAAAAGAGATTATAAAAGGTCGGTGTTCACAAACTTGTATTGTGCAGGAAAAAAACGTTAAAAAATGTGTTCCGCTCTTCCTTATGATGGGGTGAGGGTGGTACAGGGACGTTCAGGATCCTCATAAATATTGAAAGAAAATCCCAAGGTTGAATTGAGAGATGTTGGACTGTGTCCCTTCTGTCTGAATGTAGCCGTGAGAAGAGGTTGGGACCAGGGTGATGGCAGCGAGGTGGTCAAGGAGATGATGGAGACTGGATGAAGAGTTAGGGGAAACTATGCACAGTCGAGGGGTTAAGATCACATGGCTAGTTACGGCTAAACTCCTGAGCTGCTATTAAAGACAACCGTCGCAATTTGGCAAGCAGGCATGGCAATTAAACTTTCTTGATTAAAGCAATTATTTCAGGTACATTATCCTTCAATCTCAACAACACCAAGGGAGAATCAGAGAGAGAGAAGCCCCTTTCACACTTGTCTCCCACTAACTTGGCCGTTCAGTGTCCCGGGATAGGAATGGAGGTTTGGCCTTTCACACTAGACCCCCTCCCCCTAACTGGGACACTGAATGCTTTCACACTTGCAAGGGTCTATCCCCGGTGTTTGGCCTGTTCTACCTTTAATCGGAAGTCCCTGCATGACATGGTGTGCAAAAGAGAGAAGTGATTGCCCCTTTCACACTTGCCTGATCTCAACGCCGGCATCTGCAGACACCGGGGATTGTACTAGGGGTTGAGGCCGTCAATCCCCGGCGTGAGATGACATCATCTGATGCCAATGTTGAGCAGATTTTGCTTTCACACTTGTCGCTTGGCTGATTGGCGTTTGATTCCTGGGATTACTGGCAAGTGTGAAAGGGCTAGAGAGAGAGAGGGAGGCAGGTGGTGAACGGAAAGAACATTGAGCCATAACATTCGGGTCTTGACACTCCGTCAGTCACTTTCACAGCTTGGTTTGGACAATGCTGACACAATACTGTCAGAGTTCCATGGATGTCAAAGGAGGCCAATGCCTTGCAGATGTTCATGAGTAGAACTTAACCGTTCCACTGCCTCTGCAGTAATATCTTCATTCTGTCGTTCAGATGCCCATAAGCTTGCATCTTGAAGCCAGACACATTGATGTATTAGCTGGTGGTAGTTGCTATGTGCCAGTTGGCAGAGGTGTCTCTAAGGCTACAGCAGTAACCAGTCCTGCACTTAATCCCCTACTGTACTCCCTCTACACCAACGGCTGTAAAGTTAAATACTGTTCCATCTCCATCTTCAAATTTGTCGATGACACCACAATAGTGGGCTGGTATCAAATAACGGAGTGACGGAATACAGTAAAGAAAAATTGGAAGTCTGATGGCATGCATCAAGATAACATCTTTTCAACATTACTAAGATGAAGGAGATGATGAAGACCCCACACCCCTGTCCTAATTAAATCAAAGAGTAAATAGCTTCAAGTTTTAGGAAGAAATTTCTCCAATGCCTGACCGATGCAGTGACACAATGTCAAGAATGCACACAAGCACCCCTATTACCTTGGAAAACACAGGAAGTTCGCTTGTCTCCCCGCTTCCCTCAAGAACTTCGACAGGTGCTCAGCCAAAAGCTGTCCCACTCAAGATCAGAAGAAGCTACAGAAGGTGGTGAAGCATCAGGGAAACTTCCCTCCCCTCCATGGACTCCATCTCAAGCCTGCACCAGCTGGCTAAAGGACAGCTTGCTCCACACAACCATCAGGCTTCTAGATGAACCCACAATGCTTGCTGCATGTTAATCGATCTTTGTAATTACAGAACCACAACCCTCCTAGTCTGTACCTAAGTATTATTCACCCTCATCCCACTGGCCTGCATCCATTCCGCACCCCTCCCATCCATGTACCTGCCCAAATATTTCCTAAATGTTAAAATTGATCCTGTGGAACCCACAGAAAGGGTGCAGAGGAGATTTACAAGGATATGCCTGGTTTAGGGAGAATACCTTATGAAAACAGGTTGAGTGAACTCGGCCTTTTCTCCTTGGAGCGAAGGAGGATGAGAGGTGACTAGATAGAGGTGGACAAGATGATGAGAGGCATTGATCATGTGGATAGTCAGAGGCTTTTTACCAGGGCTGAAATGATTGCTGCAGGAGGACTCAGATTGGGGAGTATGTCAGGAGTACCTTTTTTTTAACCAGAGTGGTGGGTGCGTGGAATGGGCTGCCGGCAATAGTGGTTGGAGGGCAGATACGATAAGATCTTTTAAGAGCCTTTTGGATGGCACATGACACTTAGAAGAATTGAGGGCTATTAGATAAGCCTAGAAATTTCAAAGGGAGGGACATGTTTGGCACAACTTTGTGGGCTGAAGGGCCTGTACAGTGCTGTTGGTTTTCTATGTTTCTGTGATCCTGCAATCACCACTTCAGCTGACAGCTCATTCCACTGCTTTCTGAAGAAATTCCCCCTAATTCCTCCCTTTAACCCTTAACCCGTGTCCTCAGGTTTGTATCTCAGCTAAATTCAATGGAAAGAGTCCACATTCTGTTAAATGTGCTCTTTACATGGCTATATGAATGTTAGAGATAATCTTTTAATCTGTTTGTAGAAGAACCCTTCACACTCTCCTGTATGATTTATCAACGTATAGTCAATGGTATTGCATTGAACTATTTATTGTCATGCGGACTGAGGTACAGTGAAAAGGTTTGTTTTGTGTGCTATCCAGGCAAGTCAACCTATACTTAAGTGCAGGAGGCAGTCAAGAATATAACACAAGTGCAGGGTGGACTGTTTCAGTAAGTCTATACTATATAATGTAAAAACATGGTGCTGGGAAAACACAGTAGGTCAAAAAGTGTTCATTATATAATAAAGATAAAGAGACATAACCAACATTTTAGGCTTGAGCCCCTTCATCGAGCTCTGAGGAAAATGTAGACAGGCACCTGAACAAAATGGTGGGACAAGGATCATGGTCCCACAGGTGGATAAGGAAGGGGGGGGGCACAAAAGTAAATTGGTGGGAGAGGGGGGAGTGCAGAGGTTCTGTGAATGTAGAGGGAAGGGGTTGGAGAGCTGGAGGAAAGGAGACAGAGGGATGGAGAAGAGAGGAAGGACGGGGAGTGGGCCCAGCAGAAACTGGAGAAGTCAATGTTAATTCCAGATGGAATATCAGGAGTTGCTCCTCCAATTTACGGGGGGCCCTGGTTTAGCAGTGCATGGACAGATATGTCAGCGTGGGAGTGGGGTTCAGGATTGAAATGGTTGACCACTGGGAGATATCTGTCACAGATGCAGACAGAGCAAAGGTGGTCTGCAAAGCAACCTCCTAGACTGCGTCTAGTGTGACAGAGTATATAGATATATTTTGGTGAGATAAATTGGGAAAGGTTTGTTAGAGTAGGTTACATACAAGCACTATAAAGCAGATCCTATTTAAAATACTGGAGCTCTGCCCCATGCTAGACTTATCTGGGCCTCAGAGCTTTTGCAAGAGCTTTGAAGAGCAGTCAAGAGACTTCACTAATGGATTGAAAGAGCTTGTTGGAGCCACATTTTGTATGGAGGAGAACTTGCTATTGTAAGAGGGTCATGTGGTTTTGCAAGCAGAGAGAGTAAAACAGGCTTTCTATCAGAGAGAGAGAGACAGAGACAGAGATCACCTGTACAGTGATACAACCAGCAGAAGTAGCTGGGACTGGAACAGGACAAGCTGGCGAGTTTATGAAAAGCCCATTTGAAAGACGACCTAGTCAAAGCCCTTGTGGTTCATGCAAGAGGAGAGGACTGGCTGTCTAATCTTTCACTTGGAATAAATGAAATAAAAAGGAACTCTGTAGTTACCTGAAAGAAAGAGGTTATCATCTGGAGAACCCTGAAGGGGGCAAGTTTCGTCAGTAAGACACTGATTAAAAAGGAACAACAAATCTCTCTCTGAAAACCGACAAGAACCTTCCTGAGTGGTAACCATTTACCTTTCAAGCACCAAAGCCTGGTGAACTTTATAAATGTTAAATGATATGCACAGTCTAAGAATTGCCTGTGAGTTTTGAGGAATGAGAAGTGAGATTGGACTGTGAACCAAAGAACTTTTCTGAACTTACACACACATTACATACACGTGCGCTTAGAATTAGAAGGGGGTTAAGTTGGGTTAGTTAAGTCAATAGTGATATGCCAGAGTGTTATTCTGTTTTCATGTTTAAAGATAATTAAAAGCAACTTTTATTTAAGTAATCATTTGTCTTGGTGAATATCTATTGCTGCTAGGTTTTGGGGTCCTCTGGGCTCGTAACACAAGGGACTGCAGATGTTGCAATCTGGAGCAAAAATTGAATTGCTTGAGGAACTCAACAAGTCTAGCAGCATCTATGCAGGGTGATAGACACTCAATGTGAAGACCCTTTAACCAGATTGATAAGGCAAAATAGGGAAGCACTTTGTCCATCATTTTAATCCTTCCTGCCATCCTGGCAATAAATAACATGCGATGATAATTTTATTGGGCACCGAAAGGTTGATGTGAAGACCCAAGTGAGCGGTGGCTGGGATAGAGGGAATATCTATTTTCACTGGTTTGCTCTGTTCTAGGCGAGCCATCTCCGCAACTTTGCGCTCTACACTGTGTTTTTACTGCTGGGCTGTACACAGGCTGATCAGTACTTGCTGGGTACTGAAAATCTGAATATCTGGGGGCCTCCATGTTGCTGCCATCACGATGAAGTCGCCAGTGGCTATACTTCATGAGGAGTTTGAGGAGATTCCGTCTATAACCAAAAACTCTTGCAAATTTCTGCAGGGGTAACTGCATCCTGACAGGTGACGTCACTGTCTGGTATGGAGGAGCCAATGCACAGGACAGGAAAAGGCCACAGAGGATTGTGAACTCGGCCTGCACCATCACAGGCATTAGCCTTCACACTGTCATGTTGGCCTTCATAACAAGGGGAGTTGAGTATAGGAGCAGAGAGGTCCTCCTGCAGTTGTACAGGGTCCTGGTGAGACCCAGCGCTGGAGTATTGTATGCAGTTTTGGTCTCCAAGTTCGAGGAAGGACATTCTTGCTATTAAGGGAGTGCAGCATGGGTTCACGAGGTTAATTCCCGGGCTGGTGGGACTGTCATATGTTGAAAGTTTGCAGCAACTGGGCTTGTATACACTGAAATTTAGAAGGATGAGAGGGGATCAATTGAAATATATAAGATTATTAAGGATTGGACATGCTAGAGGCAGGAAGCATGTTCCCAATGTTGGGGGAGCCCAGAACCAGAGCCCACAGTTGAAGAATAAGGGGTAGGCCATTTATAACAGAGTTGAGGAAGAACTTTTTCACTCAGAGAGTTGTGGATCTGTGAAATGCTCTGCCTCAGAAGGCAGTGGAGGCCAATTGTCTGGATGCTTTCAAGGAAGAGTTAGATAGAGCTCTAAAGGGTAGTGGAGTCAAGGGATGTGGGGAGAAGACAGGAACTGATTGTGGATGATCAGCCATGATCACAGGGAATGGCGGTGCTGGCTTGAAGGGTCGAATGGCCTACTCCTGCACCTATTGTCCATTATTGAGGCCATCCACAAGGGGTGGAGTCTTAAGAAAGCCGCCTCTATCCTCAAGGACCTTCACCACCCAGGCCATGCCCTCTTCACGCTCTACTATCAGGAAGGAGGTGCAGGACCCAGAAGCCGAACACCAACGGTACTCATCGGTTTTCTGAAGGGACAATGAACGAGAGACACCACCTCACTTTCTCTTCTTTTGCCACTAGTTCATTGATTTATTTTAAACATAATTGACAGCAATTCTTGCAGCTCTGATGCTGTCGCAAAACAACAAATTCCGGGACATGTTCGTGACAATAAATTGTGATTCTGAGCAGCTGGGTTACTCCCAAAACAAACTTTCACATTGTAGCCTGGTGGATGCTACAATAAACTTGAAGGTTTATGCAGCACTGAACACATCCTTTGGCTCAACTCTTCCACGCCAATCAAGTTGGCATTCATGTCTCGTTGCATATACCTGCATTTGGTCCATCCTCAACCCCTTCTATCCACATATCTGATCAAATGTCTTTTGAATTTTGATGCTCCTACCTCACCAGGGACCTGGGTTCAAACCCGGCGCTGAGTGTATGGAGTTAGCACGTTCTGTGTGGGTTTCCTCCGGGGGCTCCGGTTTCTTCTCACCTTTCAAAAACTTACAGGGGTGGTAGGTAATTGGGAGTATTTGGGCGGCACAGGCCCGTCGGCCTTTAGTATTTGCAATTGTCACCCCAGGAAAAACGTACTAGTTTCCCACCCTATCTAAGCCCCTCGTAATCTTATATAGACTTCTATTATATAACCATTTGCAGCACAGAAACAGGCCAGTTTGGTCCTACTTGTCCCTGCCAAACATCTTCTCCCACTTAGTCTAAATGACCCGCATTCAACACATACCTCTCCAGCCCATACACCTCTCCAACTTTTCCTTGAATATTAACATCGATCTCGCTTCTACCATCTCTGCTAGAGTTCATTCCACACCCCCACCGTGAAGAAATTCCCCCTCATGTTTCCCCTAAACTTTTCCCCTTTCACTCTCAATCCATGCCCTCTTGTTTGAATCTCCCCCACTCTCAATGGAAAAAGCCTATCCACGTTGACTCTATCTGTCCCTCTCATAATTCGGAATACCTCTATCAAGTCACCCCTCAACCTTCTACGCCCCAGAGAATATTCCCAGCCTGTTCAACTATTCCCTGTAACTCAAACCCTGAAACCCCGACAACATTCTCATAATTCTCCTCTACAGTCTGTCTATTCTGTTTATATCCTTCCTGTAATTTGGCAACCAAAACTCCACACAATATACCAAATTTGGCCTCACCAATGCCTTATACAATTTCAACATAACATCCAAACTCCTGTGTTCTACACTCTGATTTATGAAAGCCAACGTACTAAATGCCTTCCTCACCATCATGTGTTTCAACTTTCAGGGAATTAAGTCACCTCTCATCCTTGGTCACCCCAAAGAGGGACGTCCCAACCTAGAGAAGGGCGATTCAAGACAGGATGTCTATGGGATCACAAATGAAAAAAGGTAACTCTTGAACAGTTGTTGGGCAGGTTTCTGGATTACAGAGAGAGGGACGTCTGAGATCTTCAAGGATATTGACAGGAATTTAAAACTCGAATTCCCCCCCCCCACCCCACCCCACCCCACCCCTTGAAGTGGAGAGAGGGAGGTTACATAAGAAGCAGCTATTTTTTAATTGCTGGGCACACACCAGGACTCTGAGAGTCTGGTTCGAGATTCCTCACACGAGCCATGATTTATTATTTTCAGCACTCGTGATGTGACATTTGAAATATTTATTTCTCAGCTGCCTCTTGTTGGCTAAACAACCAGCGGGCACTGCTTCCTTCGAGTTGGCAGGGGGCCTTGCTAGTCAAGATTGCCAGCAGGGGTTCTGTGATTCAGCCAGGATTCGGCACGCATCACAGGATGATGAATAAGGAGAAACTCTTGGCCTTCTCCTTCGTCCTCAGCTGCTCGTCCCATTTGTGTCAGGCTGCTGAGTTTTCACTCTCCCTTTCCTCTGGATGGAGAAGGCATGTGCTGGTCTTGCCCAGGTGGGGGTAGGGAACACTTTTCCAATGAGTCTTTTCAGATCACAGGGTTGGAGTCCATCTGGAACCTCTTTCCTGAGTGGTTTGACCAAAGCAGAGATAAGATGAGGTGAGACTGAGGTGCGATGAAGTGTGGGTGGTGGTGGGGTGGTATGTGGTGTCGAGGGAGGTGTGGTGAGGTGGGGCAGGGGTGAGGTGGAGTGGAGTGGGGGTAGGATGAGATGGGGTGGTGGGGTAGAATGGAGTGGGGATGGGTGGACTGCAGTAGGGGTTCATTGGTGTGGGGTGGGTTGGAGTGTGGTAGGGTTGGGGTGGGGTTGGGGTGAGGTGGGGTGAGGTGGAGGGGGATGGGGTGGGGTGAGGAGTTAATTGGACATATAACCATATAACAATTACAGAACGGAATCAGGCCATCTCGGCCTCTCTAGTCCATACCGATTTAAGTGATCTCCTGTAGTCCCACCTAACTGCTCCCTGCCCTTAACCCTCCAATACCCTCACATCCATTCACCTATCCAACATTTTCTTAAATGACAAAATTGACCCTGCTACAACCACCTCTTCTGCACTCAGCCACCACTCTCTGAGTGAAGAAGTTTTATCTCATGTTATTTCTAAAATTTTCCCCCTAACCCTTAACTTATGACCTTTCGTTCAAATTTCCCCTACCCTCAGGGGAAAGAGCCTATTCACATCTACCTATCTATTCACATCTACCTATCTATTCCCTTCATAATTTTAAATACCTCTATCCAATCCCCTCTCAACCTTCTACGCTCCAATGAATAAAAACCCAGTCTACTCAATCTTTCTGCAACTTCAAGATACTGCAACCCAGGCAACATTTTTGGAAATCTTCTTTGCACCCTCTCTATCTTATTGATATCCTTCCTATAATTTGGGGACCAGAATGATAAACTGTTAATCCGAGATCTCCCTGTTCCTCTGCATTCCTCAATGTCCTCCCTCCCCTACACTGCATATGTCCTGCTTTGATTATTCTTCCTGAAATGAAGGACTTCGCACTTATCTACATTAAATTCCATCTGCCATCTTTCAGCCCACTCTTCTAAGCAGTCCAAATCCTTCTGCAGTCCCCGAAAACCATCCTCACTATCCATAACTCCCCTATTTTTATATCGTCCACATATTTATTTACCCAATTTACCACTCCATCATCCAAATTATTAATGTTAATGACAAACAACAAGGGACCCAACACTGATCCCTGAGGCACCCCGCTCATCACCAGTCTCATCCTGACAGACAATTATCCACCATAACTCTCTGGCATCTACCTTCTAGCCATTGTTGAACCCATCTGACTCTCTCAATATTAATACCTAGCGCCTGAACCTTCCTTACCAACTTTTCATGTGAAACCTTATCAAAGGCCTTACTGAAATCCATATAGACTACATCTACCACTCTACCGGCATCAATCTTCCTAGTCAACTCCTCAAAAAATTCAACAAGATTTGTCAAACAGCACCTTTCCCGCTCAAACCCATGTTGTGTGTCCCTGGTCAGTGCCCACCTCTCTAGATACATATACATATTATCTCTAAGAATACTTCCCATTAGTTTACCGACCACTGATGTCAAACTTACTGGGCCTACACCTGGAGCCCTTTTTTAACAGAGGAACCACGTTTGTGATACGCCGATCCTGCGGCATCATGCTCCCCCTCTAGTGACTTTTGAAAAATCTTTGTCAGAGCCTCCGCTATTTCCTACCTCACTTCCTTCAAAGTCCTGTGGAAAATCCTGCTGGGATCCGGAGACCCAACACCCTCTCTTCCCTAATCCCTACATTTTCCATAATCACCCTTTTTGCTTCTTTTATCCTACACGATTCCATATCCTTTTCTCTAGTCAATACCGAAGAGAAGAACTCGTTCAATATCTCACCAATCTTATTCGGCTCTGCACACAGTTGTCCACTCTGGATCGGAGAACTGGAGAGGAGAAAGGTGAGAATAAATATGGTGGTGGGGCCGGAGCTGCTTTAACAACAGCATTGCCACTGGTGACGACCCAGAACGGGGAGTGGAGACACAGGGCCCCATCGCAGGGTCCTACCATCCAGGCCAGTTGCTGAAGGCCCCTTGCAGGCTCGTTAAAGGAGCCGATAGATAGTGTTTTATTTAAGATAATGCAACCGAGGGGTTTGGGCCCAAGATGGCAGCGTCTGTCCTTGGCAGTAGCCTCGAGGGCTTGCAGACTCTGCGGGGGCAGTGGACTGGTGCACGGTACCAGTAAAGGGGAGAACAACTCCCTCCCCCCCCATACCATTGAGAAGGAGAAGCAGAGGAGACGACCCTAAGGATGTTGACCAGCGAGGGTCTATGTGGCTGGAGGACTCACACAGACTGCAAGCTGTAGGTGTCTTGAGGTTAAAGGACTCACGCCAGGGCTGTGGGCTGCTGGATACTGGCTCATAAGAACCAGAGAAGAACATGAAAGTTTGCAGACTCTGTGATTGAAGTTAAAGCACAATGTTAGAGAAACTAAGCAGGCCAAACAGAATCCTTTATTTAGCAAAGATAAAGATTCAAAACTAACATTTCGGGCTTGAGCTCTTCATGAAGGTAAACTTGGAAAAATTGATGATTCAAAGGAGGAATTATTTTTTCATATTTATAATTTTAAATTACATAACATTAATTATAACATATCGATACAAACATTATATAATTAAATGAACCCCCCCCCCCCAAACCTCCCTCCTCCACCCCACTAAGACTCTCCCTCCTTCCTTACCCACCTACAAAGAAAGAAGAAAGGAGATCATCACTAAGGACGATAAATAATCAACTTTTTCGCCGCTGAAACCAAGACATCGACCGGAACAGACTAGGAGATTAAATTTTAATACCAAGTATTTAAATATGGGCTCCGTACTTTTACCAAAATGATATTTATCCTTTAAATTAAATTATACTTTGTGGTGGGGCACATCTCTCGTGGCAAACCGGTCCTGCTTGTATCGCCACGCCGGCAGGGCAGATGGCGTCATTGGGGGACCTCAGTGCTTCCTGGCTTAGGCCAAAGCGCATGCCTCAGGCGAACATGATCACATCACCACCAGCGCAGGGAGGAGCTCACACTGCCCTTAAAGGGTGCGCACGAAGTTTGAATAAATCCGTTCAACTGAAACCCCTCAGCATTCTGTGGTGTGTTTCAGAATTAGTAGCTGCCGCTACATTGGTGACCCCAGTGAGTCCAGACGTTTTTCTGGCCTCCCGATGTGGATTCAGTAGCAGTCAATGAGGTCGTGGTGAACCTCCCTCCCTACTGGACCCATCACCCACGCACTTGGTTTGGGCAGGCGGAGGCGTACTTTCACCTCAGACAGTTCACCTCAGATGCCACGATGTTTAACCATGTCGTGAGTGTGGACAGCCTGATCCACAACCCACTGGGGGAAGGTAAATACCTCGCTCACAGAAGCCTCCTCCTCAGGAACTTCAGCCTCCCCTGTTGGCAGCGCGTCACCAGGCTCCTACACCTGGACTGTCTAGGTGATAGAACCCCATCTGCTCTCATGGATGAGATCCTCACACTGGCAGTGGGCCACAGACCCTTTCTGATGTTTGAGCAGGCTTTCCTCGAGCAGATGCCTGAAGACATCCAACTCCTGCTGGAAGATGAGATTTCTCAGACCCACAGAGAGTCACAGCCTGCGTGGACGTGCTCTGGCAGACGAAGCGAGAGTTGCCCTGGGTCCTGCTTGGCATCAGAATGGCCCTGAAGGAAGACCTACAGGTATCATCCACAGATCTGTTCTGCGGTGCACCACTGTCACTACTCAGGGAGTTCCTTGGCTCAAGCATTGGTTCCATGACCGAGAATCAGACCCAACTGGAAGACTTGCGGGACAAGCTCGCCTCACTCACGTCCTACCACTGACCCACCACAGCAGCCGCCCGTCTCGCACCCCCAAGGAACTGGCCACAACAGACTTATTTTCGTTCAGCGAGGCCCACACCCCACCCCCCTGCAGTGCCCCTACGAGGACCCCTACAAAGTCCTGAAATGCTCAGACAAGAATTCACTTTGGACATTGGGAGTAGGGAGGAGATATTCACAGTTGATAGACTCAAGGCAGCACACTTGGACCTTAGCCAGCCAGTACTGATGGCCTGACCTAAATGATGAGGTTGGCTGCCCAAGTGGCGAGATACGCAAGCCGTTTTTGGGCGGGGTTGTGTGGCGGTGCACATCTCTCGTGGCGAACCGGCCCTGCTTGTATCGCAGCACCGGCAGGGCAGTCGCGGGAAGATGGGGATGTCTTTGCCTTGTGGCTTAGGTCAAAGTGCACGGCTCGGGCGAATGTGATGACGTCACCGCCAGCGCGGGGCGGAGCTCATGCTGCCCTTAAAGTTTGAATAAATTAGTTCAACTGAAACCCCTCAGCGTCCTGTGGTGTGTTTCAGAGATAGTGACTGCTGCTACAATGTTATCTTTTCTAGAGGAATACAGGATTTCATTTCAATTAGACCACCTTTGCATTCCTAAAACTAAATCAGATTTCCAAGTAATAGCTAAACATTTTTTAGAAACAGCCAGAGCCAAACATAGAAATTAAATTTGGTACATAGGCAATCTCAATCCTAAAGCAATCGACTGAATGTCTGCTAATAAAAACAACATTGGATCAAACGGTAAACTTACTTTTAATACTCGCTCCAAAAACAATTCAGTTTGTGACCAAAAATTCTTAACCTTAGAGCAAGTCGAATGAAAAAAAGTACCTATTTCTTGTCCACATCTAAAACATATATCTGAAGATATTAATACAAAGGAGGAATTACTGAGTGTGAGAACAGGTTCTGGCAGGCAGAGGAGCATGTTAGTGGAAGGGACTGGTTGGATCTGCCGAAGGCTTTGATGCTTGTGGTATGGGGCATGGAGGTGTATATTGAGTGGGTATCCATGGTAAGTTGAGGCGGATGAACTTGGTTGGTGTAGCCGTAGCTCAACGCTCTTACAGCGCTGGCTATCGGGATCTGGGTTCAAATCCCGCGCTGCCTTTAAGGAATTTGTATATTCTCCCTGTGTCTGCGTGGGTTTTTCCCGGGGGCTCCAATTTCCTCCCACTGTCCGAAATGAACCAGGAATGTAGGTTAATTGGTTGCAAATTAAAAAATATAAAATAAATGTATATATATATATATACAGAACTGATGAAGGGCATGTGAAGTATCTCGGATGTAGATGGGGAGGATCAGGGGAAACAAAATAGATTTGAAGTAAGTGGATACCAGTTTGGTGGGGCACGAGCTCGTGGGAACAATGGGTCTGCTGGGACAATTGGGTTTGTGGATCTTGGGCAGGAGATAGAACCAGGAATTAGGATTGAAAAACAGAAGTTGGAGGTCGTGTCAGAGAGGTGTCCGGAAGTGATGAACTTAGAGATAATGCATGATACAGTGGTGATGAGATTTGGTGGGGTCCTGTCAGAGTGGTAAGTAAGAGAAGGTGTCTGAGAGTTGTCGCCTGGCTTTGGCCAGAAAGAGGTCAATGCGCCAGACCACAACAGCACCACCCTTGTGTGTGGGTTGATGGTAAAATTGGCATGAGTGCAAGAGCGTGCAAGAGTCTTTGGTGACGTACCAAATCTCCTCAAACTCCTGACGAAATGTAACCGATGGCAAGCCTTCTTCATGACTGCATTGATGTGACGGTCACAGGCAGGGGTGGGCAACCTTTTTTTTAAAAACTCACATTCCACCTTAAGTAATCCGTATGCATTGGTGCTCTGTGATATGTAAGAGATTGCTTAACATGGTATGTGAGTGGAAAGGTTTTAAACCACTGTTTTAATCGACCCTAATTGACTCGTTATGTGCATGGTTTCAGAACTCCAAAGGAAATGGGCCAGTGACAATTTTTCTCAAGCAAAATATTTCAGTGACATTGGGTCTAGAGCAGTGGTTCTCAACCTTCCCTTCCCACTCACATCCCACCTTAAGTAATCCCTATGCCATCGGTGCTCTGTGATTAGTAAAGGATTGCTTAAGGTGGGATGTGAGTGGGAAGGGAAGGTTGAGAATCACTGCTCTAGACCCAATTGTCACTGAAATATTTTGCTTGAGAAAAATTGTCATTGGTCCATAGTTTTGCTAATGTTGAGAACAAGGTTATTGCGAACCAGCTGATCTATCATGCACGCTTCCATATTAACGTATGTGATTCTGCCGATATCTGTGGCGACCGCACCAAATTTGTAGCTGGTGAGTGAAGAGAGTAATGTTTCAGTCATTGATTCATCAATAAAATGATGATACCCTTGCACGGTGCTTCACTGAAAATTGCCGTTATGACACCAGACTCTGCACTTCTGTTTTATTTTACACCACCTACTTTACTTAAGAAGCGGTTGATTCCTCAGCGTCTCAGTACACGGGCGGCGCGGTGAGCATAGCTCGACGTTCTGGCAGCATCAGTGACCCGGCGCTATCTGCCAGGAGTTTGTATGCTCTTCTCATGTCTGTGTGGGATTCCTCTCTCCCGGCAGGTTAATTGGGGTATTTGGACGGCACAGGCTCATGGGCCAGAAGGTTGAGAGGGGATTTGATAGAGGTATTTAAAATTGTGAGGGGGATAGATAGAGTAGATGTGAATAGGCTCTTCCCCTTGAGGGTGGGGGAGATTGAAATGAGGGGTCATGAGTTAAGGGTTAGGGGGCAAAAGTTTAATAACATAACATAACAGTTACAGCACGGAAACAGGCCATTAGGCCCTTCCAGTTCGCACTGAACCAAACACCCCTTTCTAGTCCCACCTCCCTGCACAATGCCCATAACCCTCCATCTTCTTCTCATCCATAGACCTGTCCAACCTTTTCTTAAATAACGTAAGAGGAAGCTTCTTCACTCAGAGAGAGGTGGCTGAGTGGAATGACCTTCCGGAGGAAGTGGTTGCAGCAGGGTCTATTCTGTCATTTAAGAAGAGATTGGGTGAGTACATGGAGGAGAGGGGGTTGGAGGGTTATGGGCAGGGAGTAGGTAGGTGGAACTAGTGGAGTTTCACTTAAATCAGTGCGGACTAGAAGGGCCGATATGGCCTGTTTCCGTACTGTAATTGTTGTATGGCTAGAAGGGCCTTGTCACTGTGCTGAATGTCTACATTTAAAATCCATGCAACAATGAATAATTCAGTTAAAATCAACTCAATTCAATTTAATTTAATTCAATTTAATTGATTAGAGGGGTTATGAAAAATTTAGGGAAGAGACAAGACATTGGGGGGTTGAGTGGGAAATATCTACCAACAATTATTTGACTGACGTAGCAGACTGACTGGATCAAATGGCCTAATTCTTCTCCAACGTCTTATGAGCTTATAGTTCAATTCATTTCATTAGTCTTTCTTTGGTTTGGCTTCGTGGACGAAGATTTATGGAGGGGGTACCCGTTCTGTAATTATCTATCCTCTCTGCCCAGCCATTTTTACATTGTACGACCAGTTCCATCCACACCCAATGCTCCCTGTGTCTTGTTTGTGATTTAATCCACTATCAGCCAAGAATTCCTGGGGAAAAGAGAAATTCCTGTTTTACAGAAGGATTTCTAAGCAACAGTAGCATTCCCTTTCTCTTCAGCTTTTCACACTCCATATGGACCAGAGATGCAGAGTAAGCCGTTAACGTGTTATTTACCAGATGTTTCTCACCATCTCGATTATTGATGCAAAGCCACCTCGTCTTGTGTTGGGTGGGGAAGGGGGGAGCTGGTATAATGCCAACTAACAATGAAATAAAGGAGGAAACTATAATCATTGCATTACACTAAGGCCCAGTTAGGGCATGGAAAATGAGAAGGGGAAAACACCATTTGACTGGGGAGCAGAATTAGGCTATTCGGCCCATCGAACTTCCTCCACCATTCGAATCATGGCTGAAGCAACACTTCGCTTGTGAATCTGCAGGGGTCATCTACCGCACCCAGTGCTCTCATTTGTGGTCTCCTCTAAATCAGAGAGACTGGGTGTAGACTGGGAGATCACTTTGCTGAGCATCTTGGATGTGTCCACTGCAATAGTGTGGATCTCCCAGTGGTCACCCATTTCAATTCCCACCCCATTCCCTTGCCGGTATGCCTGGCCATAGCCACATGCACTGTTAGAAAGAGAACTGAAAATTGGAGGAAATACCTCATCTTCCATCTGGGCTCCCAATGGCATTAACATCGACTTCTCCAGTTTCTTTAGCCAACACCCCCCTCAAATCCTCTCTCCCCCATATCTATCCCTACATTTCCATTGCTTGCTCTCTCTCTCTCTCTCTCTCTCTCTCTCTCTCTCTCTCTCTATCTCTTGGGGGGGGAAACCACACTCCACTGACCATTGATGGCTCAACAGTTGAGGTCGTTAAGAGTATTAAGTTTCTTGGAGTGCACTTGGCAGAGAATCTCACCTGCTCCCTTAACACCAGCTCCATAGTCAAGAAAGCCCAGCAACGCATCTACTTCCTACGAAGGCTGAGGAAAGTTCATCTCCCACCCTCCATCCTCACTACATTCTACAGAGGATGTATCGAGAGCATCCTGTACAATGACATCACCACCTGGTTTGGAAGCTGTACCTCCTCAGACCGTAAGACCCTGCAGATGATAGTGAAGTCAGTGGAAAAGATCACTGGGGGCTCTCTTCCTACCATGAAGGACATTTACAACACTCGATGCAGGTGAAAGGCAATAAAGATTGTGAAGGACTCCACACAACCTTCGTGTAAACCATTCTTCCTTCTGCCACCTGGTAGCAGGTGCCACAGTGCTCGGGCCCTTATGTCCAGATTCGGCAACCGCTTTTTCCCCAAAACCTTCAGGATCTAGAATTCCCAGAACAGATGTGGATAGTGGACTGTGGACTTTTACTGTATACGTCTTAATATTTTTTATATTTCAATGTGTTTAACTTCTATTCTA
This sequence comes from Narcine bancroftii, assembly GCF_036971445.1. Lineage (NCBI taxonomy): Eukaryota > Metazoa > Chordata > Chondrichthyes > Torpediniformes > Narcinidae > Narcine > Narcine bancroftii. Next base: position 10,685,069 of record NC_091471.1, read on the forward strand.
ACTTATAGTTATGTAAATCTGCTCTGTGGTCCTGGAGAAACACTAACTCATCTTTACTGTGTGAGCATGGTATGAGTGATAAATAAAGGTGACTTGGCTCTCTCTCTCTCTCTCTCTCTCTCTCTCTCAGTCTTTCCTTTTCTCTCTGACTCCTTTTCTCTCTGACTCCTTTTCTCCAGATCTGCATTGACAGAGCCGCCCCCTCCCCCAATTAATTCTCACCTTCCCTCTCCTCCCTCCTATCCTTGTCCAATTATCACCTTTTATCTGTAAGGCTGTGCTCCTCCCCATGCCCTTTCTTTCCTTCACTTTTAGATCATGCCTTGAAGAAAGGCTCAAGCCTGAACATTGGTTATACGTCTTTACCTCCTGTGGGCGTCATATGATCTGCTGAGTTGTCCAGCATTTCACTAACCCCAAGGTCTGCAGACTTTTGGGTTTCTCTCTGATCTATTTTTTTCCTCTCAACTCCATTCTCCTACCTTCTCCCTAGTAGCTTTGACACCTTTACCAGTCAAGAACCTGTGCACCTCTGTTTCAAGTCTACCCAGTGACTAGAGGCAACAAAATCCATAGATTCACCAATATCTAGCTGAAGAAACTCTCCGTATCTGGTTCTAATGTGTTGTCTTTTTATTCTGAGGCTAGCCCTCTGGTCCTAGACTCTCCCCTTATTGTCTTCTCCAAGTGCTGTCCATCCAGCCCTTTCACAATCTGTAGGTTATGATGAGATTGCCCCTCACCAGTCTAAACTTGAGCAAGTCCAAGATTAGAGCCACTTATCATACGTTAACCCTCAAGTCCACAGATACATTCCCAAAAACCTCCCTTGGACCCTAGAAACATAGAAAAATAGGTGCAGGAGTAGGCCATTTGGCCCTTCAAGCCTACACCACCATTCAATATGATCATGGCTGATCAGTACCTGGTTTCCAGCCTTCTCCACATACCCCTTGATCCCCTTAGCCACAAGGGCCAAATCTAACCTACTCTTAAATATTGACAAAGAACTGGCCTCCACTACTTCCTGTGGGAAAGAATTCCACAAATCCATCACCCTCTGAGAGAAGAAATTTTTCCTCATCTCAGTCCTAAAAGACTTCTCCCTTAAACTGTGACCCCTGGTTCTGCTTTTTCCCAGCATTGGAAACAACCTACCTGTGTCTAGTCTGTCTAAACCCTTAAGAATTTTATATGTTTCCATAAGACCCCCCCACAATCTTCTAAATTCCAGAGAGAACAAGCCTAGTCTACCCAACCTTTCTTCATATGCAAGTCCTTCCATCCCTGGTATCGGTCTAGTGAACCTTCTCTGCATCCCCTCCATGGCGAGGATGTCCTTCCTCAGATAAGGCGATCAAAACTGCATGCAGTACTCCAGATCTGGTCTCACCATGGCCCTGTACAACTGCAGCAGGATCTCTGTACTCCTGTAGTCAAATCCTTTTGCTATGAATGCCAACATAGCATTTGCCTTCCTCACTGCCTGCTGCACCTGCAGGCCCACTTTCAATGACAGATGCACAGCAACACCCAAGTCTCACTGCATCTCCCTTTTCCTAAACAGATCCCATTTAGATAATATTCCTCTTTCCTGATCCCTCTCTGAAGACAGCACACAATTCCTTTAGCATGGGGCCCAAAGCTGCTCACAATATTCCAAATGTGGTCTGACCAACATCTCGCAAAGCCACAGCATTACATCTTCATTTTCACATGTAGTCCTCTCAAAAACAAATGCCAAAATTGTATTTGCCTTTGTTACTACTGTGGTGTAGCAAGACACAAAACACAGAAAAAAAAACCGCATGACAGGCTTTAATCCACTTAAACTCTACACCGATTGTAGTAACTCGATGGCTCCACGTGTGTGACTGGCCCGGGAAGGGCCGGCTCAAGTCTATATACAGGTCGGTGATTGACAGTCAGCCAGGTGGAGTCGGCCTCCTGGGTGGTCTACCTGCAGGTTCAGAGGTCGCCCCCCTGGTGGGCACGCGGCCCAGTGCTGTGGTTGCCTCACCACAACTACTGACTCAACCTGCAAGTTAATCTCTCGGGAATCCTGCACTAGGACTCCCGAGTCCTCAAAATTTAAAATTTAAATTTAAATGTAAAATTTTAAATTCAATTTTTTTTACATCTTCAAATTTTTAAATTCAGACATACAGCCATGTTGGCCCACGCATCCTTGCTGTCCAATTCACACCCCAGTATGTTTTGAATGGTGGGAGGAAACCAGAGCCCCCAGGGAAAACCCATGCAGACACGGGGAGAACATGCAAACTCCTTACAGACAGCGTGGGATTCGAGCCCCAGCCCCGATCCTAGGCACTGTAAAGGCTTTGCACTAACTGCTACGCCAATTGTGTTACCCCCAAAACCTCTGAGTTCTGAATTATTTCCTGATTTAGAAAATATTCTGCATTTTTATTCCTTATACCAAAATGCATGATCATACACTCAACCCGAATGATATATTCCGTTTACCACTTCTTTGCCTATTTCCTAACTTGTTCCTGCTTCCTCAATTCTACCCCACCTTCCACCCATCTTTGTGACATCCACAAACATGGCCAAAATGTCATCAATTCCATCATCTAAACCAGTGGTTAAACTGCCCCCCTAAACTCACATCCCACTTTAAATAATCCCTACACCATCAGTGCTCTGTTATCAGTAAGGGATGGCTTAAGGCGGGATATGGGTGGGAAGGGAAGGTTGAGAATCACTGCTCTAGACCCAATTGTTACTGAAATATTTTGCTTGAGAAAAATTGTCATTGGCCCATTTCCTTTGGAGTTCTGAAACCGTGCACATAACGAGTCAATGAGGGGCGATTAAAACAGTGGTTTTCAAGCTTTATCTTTCCATTCACAGACCACCTTAATCCGCATGAAAAGCAGCTAGAAAACGCCCCCTTTATTCCCACTCTCTCTTTTGCTCGTCAACCAATCATCTCTCCAAGAGTGTACCTTTTCCCAATCAAGGAAACCATGCTGAATTTGGCTTATTTAATGCTGAGCTTTCAAGTATCCTGAAACCTCGTCCTTGACATATGGCCTCCAGAATCTTGCCTTCTCCAGCAATTCCTGAAAGATCATTACTAACGTGTTCACCTCCTCTTCAGCTCCCTCGTTCAGAACCCTGGGCTGTAGTCCATCTGATCCAAGTAATTCATCCCCCTTCAGCTTCCCCCAAGCACCTTCTCCTCAGTTATGGCGGCTGCACTCACTCCTGCCCCCTGACTCTCTCGAGTTTCTGGCATGCCGCTGAAGTCTTCCACCACGAAGATTGACGCAAGATGCTGATTCAATTCATCAGCCATTTGTTGCTCCCCTTTGCCACTTCAGTGAAAAGGAGGAGGAGAAACAAATGGAGAGAAGGAGAGAGAACAAAGAAAGAGGAAAATAGAACAAACAAAATAAAAAAGGAACAGAAGAGAGCTGGAGGAAGGATGTCAGGGTGCCGAGGAGATCCACCCTTGAGTTGTATGAGAAGGCTAGCTCGGCTGGGTCTGCAATGTAGGAGGCGGAGAGGTGACCTTATAGAGGTACATCATTGATACAGTGGGTGAACGACATTTTTTTTTCCCAGGGGAGATGATTTGAGAACTAGGGGGCATAGGTTTAAGGTGAGAATGGAGAGATTTAAGAGGGACACGAGTGGCAACTTTTTCACTCAGAGGATGGCCCGTATCTGGAATGAGCTGCCAGTGGAAACCGTAGAAGCAGGAATAATTATGACATTCAAAAGACATTTGGATATGAAAAGGAAGGGTTCAGATGGCTCAAATACACACTTCTGATTTTTGATTTTCCGTCTGGGCCCTCTCCAGCCAGGTGGCATTAACATCGACTTCTGTGGTTTCTGCTAATCTGCTCTCCTCTTCCCCCCTCCCCTTTTCCCTTCCCCTTTCAATTCTACACCCTCCCTTCACCCAGCCATCCCTTTGCCCCTTGATCACTCCTGTCCCCTCCCTCCTTTCTCCACCTATCACCTCCTCCCTTTGTGACCACACTTCTCCCCACTCTTTTGTTCGGACGCCTGCTGATATTCTTCCATACTGTGATGAAGGGCTCAAGCCCGAAACGTTGGTTATGTATCTTTTATCTTTGCTATATGAAGGACACTGTTTGGGCCTGCAGAGTTTCTCCAGCGTTGTGTTTTTACTTCACACAAATAGGACTAGCCAAGAATCCCATCTTGGTCGGCCCGGGCAAGTTGGGCTGAAGGGTATGTTGCGTGCTATGTGACTCTGTGGCAAAGGTGCCAATTAAATCTGTTTTAAATTTAGACAGCCAACACGGTAACAGGCCCCTCCAGCCCACGCCCCCCCAAGTACACCCAATTGTCCGACCACCCCTGTAAGTTTTTGAAGGGTGGGAGGAAAACGGAGCCCCGTGAGGAAACCCACGCAGACAAGGGGAGAACATACAAACTCCATACAGACAATGCGGAATACAATCCCAGGTAAAAAGCCTTGCGCTAATTGTTGCAGTTTTGTTCTGTAATCACTGCAAGATGCCATGAACAGCAAAACTACCTGTTACTGTGATGGCGGCTGAAGGATAAATCTTTCCCAGAGGACCAGCAAGAATGCCCCTTTGATTAGTGCACTGTTTAGCTGAGAAAGCAATGACTAGCATTCAATGAGAGTCACAGGAATTCCTTCTTGCAGCTGGTGGTAAACCTCTGAAATACTCCTAAGGTTCAAGATTTCTTTTATTGTTGCATAATAATTCATTCAAATTGATATACTTTAACATTCATGATATACTTTAGGGCCCAGTTCCCTGAACAATAGGAGAGAGAGAAGCAAAAGAGAGTTCCTTCAGTGTCCGTGGATTCGTCTCCAGTGGTCCCACAGGGTCTATATGAAGCCACTGAGATCCTCCGCTGGTCACTGTCATGTAGGATTGTCTCCCATGCTTCTCCCCATTTCTGGTGCCCTACCCTGGTCTGCAACCCCTCAGGCTGCTGAGCTCTGGCGCCGCCAGGTTGGGCACAGACCTCGCAGTGGCGGAGTTTTACTTACAAGCAATGTCAGATCTTTTAGCAGGTCGCTTAAAACCTGTACAGAGCTGCTGGCAATGGGACTGGGCAGATGAACCTCTTGGAGCAATGCTCTGTCTCCGCTCCCTGGTCTCCCGGGTCCGCACCAGTGGCGGCGCTGCCGTTACAGCAGTTCCGGCATCATTGCTATTTTTTGCTCCTCCTTACTCTCCCATGATTGGTTGTCAAACTTGGATGATTGGGGGGCATTCAAAGCAGTGGCAGGGAAATTTTCAAAAAGATTGTAAAATTAAGGGCTCCAAGGAGTTGACATAGAAGAGAATTAAAAGAGTTATTGGTGAGGGGAAGGATTAGATTGATGTGGAGCAGCTTGACGTAGGTCAGCACAACGTCAATGTGGGAGAGAGGGGTGGGAAGAGAGAGAGAAAGGGATAGGGGAGAGAATGAGAGGGAGAGAGACAGAGAGAAAGGAAGGGGGGTGAAAGAGAATCAAGAAAGAGGGAAGAAGAGATAGCGGTCGAGAAACACGGAGAAAGATTGAGTCGACTGGGACTTTATTCATTGGAGCGTAGAGGATTTGATAGAGTTATTTAAAATTATGGAATAGATAGAGTAGATGCGAATAGGCTCTTTCCCCTGATGGTAGGGGAGATTGGTACAAGGGGTCATAAGTTAAGGGTTAGGGGGCAAAACTTTAGGAGTAATATAAGAGGATGCTTCTTCACTCAGAGCGTGGAATGATCTTCCGGAAGACGTAGTTGAGGCAGGGTCAATTCTGTCATGTAAGAGGAGGTTAGATGAATACATGGATGTGAGGGGGATGGAGGGTTATGGGCAAGGAAGTGGTTAGGTGGAACTAGTGGAGTTTCACGTAAATCAGTGCGGACTAGAAGGGCCGATATGGCCTCTTTCTGTACTGTAAATTGTTATATGGTTATATATGGTTATAAAGAGAATGTGAGTGAAATGAGAGGGGAAGGTTGAGTGAAAATGGAGAAAGAGGGGAGAGAAGGGAAGACAAACAAGGAGAGAAGGGGAATGGGAAGGGTGAAAGAAAGGGAGAGAGGGAGAGTGAGAGAGAGAAAAAAATGAAAGGGAATGAGATGGAGAAAAAGGGCAGTGATGAGAGGCTGAGTGATCATTTCGATGAGAACCTTCATTCTGTTGCTGTGACCTCCCAGTGGTCAACCATTTGAATTCCACACCCCTTCCCCCCATGGTTATGTTGGTGCATGGTCTCATGTACTGGCTAACCAAGGCCACCAGCAAAATGGAGGAACAACACCTAATATTCTCTCCCGGCAGCCTCCAACCAGCTGGCCTTAATATTAACTGCTTCAAATTCCATTAAACCGCTTTCTCTCTCTCCAACTCCCCCCCGCCCCCCCACCACCGAGTCTCATTCTCTTTCCCTATGCCTCTGTCTTTTTGCATCCAGTTCCCCAACTCTTCCCTTCTATCAGAGAGCTGGCCCCTCCTCATCACTTCTCACCTTCTTTCTCTTCTATTCTCTCACCTGTATCAACCTATCATCTCTAACTTACCACTAACACTGATAGGAAGGATAAACTGTATTAAAATGAACATCTTCCCAAGGATACAATACCTATTTCAATCGTTACCAATTCACCGAACAGAGAAATTCTTCAAGGATCTAAAGAAAATAATAAGGAAATTCTTATGGAAAGGGGGGAAACCGAGGATAGCGCTAGATAAATTAACAGAATGGTACAAACAAGGTGGCTTACAGCTCCCAAACTTTAAGAATTATTATAGAGCAGCACAATTAAGATACCTATCAGATTTTTATCAAACAAGGGAAAAACCAGATTGGACCAGATTAGAGCTAGATAAAATAGGGAAGAAGATAACTGAACATATACTATATAAGTGGGATGAAAAATTGGTGCAACATAGGGATTCACCAGTACTGCACCATCTGCTCAACATTTGGAAGAAGATTCACGTAGAAAGGAATAAAATAAATGATCAACTACCAAAATTAATATTGACACAAAATCAACTAATCCCCTTCACAATAGATAACTTTTCCTTCAGAGAATGGGAGAGAAAAGGGATCAAAAGAATAGAAAATTGTTTTTTGGGAAATACATTATTATCTTTTGAACAAATGAAGTACAAATATGGTATAACTCACGGTACAATGTTTGCATACCACCAACTGAAAACCTACTTGAAGGACAAATTGGGAAACAGGCTGAGGTTACCAGAAGGAAACAGCTTCGAATATGTGATTACAGACACAATGATAATTAAAAGATTTATAACAAACATGTACATCAAACTGCAAGAAAAGGAGAACGAAGCAACAAATTGTAAACCCAAACAAAAATGGGAACAAGATCTAAACATAAAGATAAAGAATGAAACATAGGAAAAGCTCTGCTCCGGAACTATGAGAAATACAATAAACACGAGGTAACACATGATACAGTATAATTGGTTACACAGGCTCTACATCACACCCCAAAAGATAAATAAATGGGACCCAACAGTATAAGAGAGATGCTTTCGCTGTAAGAAGGAAACGGGAACAACAGTACATGCAATTTGGACATGTGAGAAAGTGGAAAAGTTTTGGGAAGATCTAAATCAGGTATTAAATAAAATCACAAAAAGCAACATCCCAAAAAATCCAAAGATCTTTATTCTAAGTAATATAAGAAGTAAAGAACTTGGCCTCGATTTGGATGAAGCACAAAAAAGATTATAGCCTTAGCATCGAATCCACACTGTTGAAGATCCAACTGCGCTGGGTAGGTCACGTCTCCAGAATGGAGGACCATTGCCTCCCCAAGATCATGTAATATGGCGAGCTCTCCACTGGCCACTGAGACAGAGGTGCACCAAAGAAGAGGTACAAGGACTGCCTAAAGAAATCTCTTGGTGCCTGCCACATTGACCACCGGCAGTGGGCTGATGTCGCCTCAAACCGTGCATCTTGGCGCCTCACAGTTCGGCGGGCAGCAACCTCCTTTGAAGAGAACCGAAGAGCCCACCTCACTGACAAAAGGCAAAGGAGGTAAAACCCAACACCCAACCCCAACCAACCAATTTTCCCCTGCAACTGCTGCAACCATGTCTGCCTGTCCCGCGTCGAACTTGTCAGCCACAAATGAGCCTGCAGCTGACGTGGTCATTTACCCCTCCATAAATCTTCATCTGCGAAGCCAAGCCAAAGAAGAAAGAGCTGTAGCAAAAAAATTTATAATGTCAACCTGGAAATTAGAAGATAGCCTGAGAATACAGCAATGGTACATAGAAATAAATAAATGTACTCCATTGGAAAAAAAACATATAATTTAAGAAATAACATCACAATATTTGAACAAATATGGGAACCGTACATGGAACACAACAGAGAAGTCCTTCCGCGGACCTCCACCGCCTAAAATGACAGAAGGAGAAGACGAAATGAACTGACTCAGTGGGTAAAAGTAAAAGACAAATATTTCTTGTTTATTTTTATTAAGTGACGACATTGTTTAACGGTTTTAATGTATCGTATAGATTGAACTTTGAATAAATGGGAAGGGGGGTGAGGGAGGGAGGGAAGGGAGGGGGAAAAAGGGGAGAAAATGACACTGTATATATTCAAGAGAAAAATGTCTGTATGTATTTTGGTCAGTATGGTTCATAGTGTGAAAAATAAAAATTAAAAAAAAACCTATCACCTTTTGGCCTGAGATCTCCCCCTGCCCCATTCCTCCTCTCTTCTTCTCTCTTTCCACCCCCCCCCCCCCCCAAACCCCCGCATCATTTTATTCAGGCGCGTGCTGTTTTTGCTCTGTGGTGGTACACCGCCGGCCTACTGCAGGGGGCAACCTCTGTACCTGCAGGAGAGTAAGGGGGATAGACAACACCCAGTCGGGTGTCAATCACCCTCCAGGATATAAGCCTGCGCCGGCCTCCCGAAGTCTCACTCAGAGTTACTGCAGCTACAGCCAACTTGGCTCTGTGGAAGTCTTTGTGGATTAAAGCCTGTTGTACAGTCTTTACCTTGTGTGTGTCTGGTTCTGTCTAACATTGCACCAGATGCTCATACCTTGATGAGGGGCATAGTCATGAAACATAGGTTACCCTTTACTTCCTATGGATGCTGTGTGACCTGCTGCTTGTTTCACTCACAGTGAAGCAACGACTCACCACAATATCACCCTATCAATGACCAATCTGAACTAACAAAGCAGGTGTGTGTTACCTTGCAGGCAGAGGAAAGGATAAAGAGGAAATGGGTGTGGCTTGTGGAGGTAAACCAGTCACTGGTCTCTCTCTCCGAGGGACTGGGCTCTCTGGGAGATATAACAGGAAACAAATGAATGAGGGCAGCAGAAAGACAAGGCTGGAAATACAGCAGCTGCTGGGAAACTGTGCCAAACTTGTCCCTATCTTGGAAATGATGAGGCCTTCCACTTAGCTCTCTATTTTTCTAAGCTCCATGTACCTGTCCAAAAGTCTCTTAAAAGACCCCACTGTATCCAGGTCCACTACTGATGCCGGCAGCCCATTCCACACACCCTCCACTCTCTGCATAAAAAACCTATCCCTGATATCTTCTCTGTACCTGCTCCCCACCACCTTAAACCCATGTCCTCTTGTGGCCACCATTTCAGCCCTGGGGGAAAACGCCTCTGACTATTTACACGATCAGTGCCTCTCATCATCTTGTCCACCTCAATCAGGTCATCTCTCATCCTCCGTCGCTCCAAGGAGAAAAAAAATTGAACTAACTGATTGCATAAAAATGCTTCATTTTGTGTGCTATCCAGGCAAGTCAACTCATTCAGCAAGTAATAAATAATAAACAAATAGAGAAAACCAGAGTGTGGGGAGTTGTGTAACAATAAGACAAATAGTTCAGGGTATAGAGAAATGTTCAAAACCCGATAAAGTGTATACACTTAAAAACTATATGGAGACATAATCTTTTGCCAGTGTGAGTCCATTTAAGAGTCTGATAACAGCCGGAAGGAGTCTGTGTTTGAATCTGGAGGTGCATGTATCTTTCGTCTGGTAGAAGAAAGGAAAAGAGGAAGAATGCCTAGGGTGGGACAGGTCCTGCAATATCGAGAGCTTTCCCAAGACAGTGAGAGGTGTAGATGGGTGTTGGAGGGGGGAGAGGGGTATGGGGTGGGGTCGATTTTACTGTTGGCCTGAGGGTTGTTAACCACTCTCTGCAGGTTCTTCCGGTCTTGTACGGTGCGGTTCTTGTACCGAGCTGTGATGCATTCGAGCTGAGTACTTCCTGTGGAGTAAGAGTTGGGAAGCGAACTCAAGGACCAAGAACAGATGGCAGATTGAATTTAATGTAGACAAGTGCGAGGTGCTGCATTTCAGAAAAAAATAACCAAGATAGGACATGTGCAGTTAAGGGGAGGGCATCGAGGTATGCAGAGGAACAGAGGGTCCTGTGGCTTATGGTACAGATTGAAGAGCCAGTTAATGAAAAAATTTAAGGCTGCGTAATTAACCAGGAATCATAGCTTTTATTCTCCTGGAGGAGAACCCTTCTCCATTAACAATGGCGTGAAGCAAGGCTGTGTTCTCGCACCAACCCTCTTTTCAATCTTCTTCAGCATGATGCTGAACCAAGCCATGAAAGACCCCAACAATGAAGACGCTGTTTACATCCGGTACCGCACGGATGACAGTCTCTTCAATCTGAGGCGCCTGCAAGCTCACACCAAGACACAAGAGAAACTTGTCCGTGAACTACTCTTTGCAGACGATGCCGCTTTAGTTGCCCATTCAGAGGCAGCTCTTCAGCGCTTGACGTACTGCTTTGCGGAAACTGCCAAAATGTTTGGCCTGGAAGTCAGCCTGAAGAAAACTGAGGTCCTCCATCAGCCAGCTCCCCACCATGACTACCAGCCCCCCCACATCTCCATCGGGCACACAAAACTCAAAACGGTCAACCAGTTTACCTATCTCGGCTGCACCATTTCATCAGATGCAAGGATCGACAATGAGATAGACAACAGACTCACCAAGGCAAATAGCGCCTTTGGAAGACTACACAAAAGAGTCTAAAAACAACCAACTGAAAAACCTCACAAAGATAAGCGTATACAGAGCCGTTGTCATACCCACACTCCTGTTCGGCTCCGAATCATGGGTCCTCTACCGGCACCACCTACGGCTCCTAGAACGCTTCCACCAGCGTTGTCTCCGCTCCATCCTCAAAATCCATTGGAGCGCTTACATCCCTAACGTCGAAGTACTCGAGATGGCAGAGGTCGACAGCATCGAGTCCACGCTGCTGAAGATCCAGCTGCGCTGGATGGGTCACGTCTCCAGAATGGAGGACCATCGCCTTCCCAAGATCGTGTTATATGGCGAGCTCTCCACTGGCCACCGTGACAGAGGTGCACCAAAGAAAAGGTACAAGGACTGCCTAAAGAAATCTCTTGGTGCCTGCCACATTGACCACCGCCAGTGGGCTGATAACGCCTCAAACCGTGCATCTTGGCGCCTCACAGTTTGGCGGGCAGCAACCTCCTTTGAAGAAGACCGCAGAGCCCACCTCACTGACAAAAGGCAAAGGAGGAAAAACCCAACACCCAACCCCAACCAACCAATTTTCCGTTGCAACCGCTGCAATCGTGTCTGCCTGTCACGCATCGGACTTGTCAGCCACAAACGAGCCTGCAGCTGACGTGGACTTCTTACCCCCTCCATAAATCTTCGTCCGCGAAGCCAAGCCAAAGAAAGAAGATAGCTTTTATTAGTAGAAACTCAGTAGTACAATAATGAATGATAATGGGTGCATACACTATAGCCAAGGGAAGTGTCTTTAGTGGTAGAGATAATATACGTCCAATGTCAGTAGAGCAGACTAAGCACAGTGAAAGACTGACAGCATGACACAGATTCATCACACAGAGTTCACTGAAGGTCGATTCCCATGTAGACAGGGTGGTTAAGAAGGCATATGGTATGCTGGCCTTCATAAATCATAGCATAGAGTATAGGAGCTGGGAGGTGATGCTGTGGCTGTTTAAGGCATTGGTGAGGCCTGATTTGGAGTACTGTGTTCAGTTCTAGTCTCCAAATTATAGAAAGGGTATAGATAAGGTGGAGAGGGTGCAGAGAAGATTTACAAGGATGTTGCCTGGCTTACAGCTTCTGGATTACAGGGAGAGATTAAGGAGACTGGGACTTTATTCATTGTAGACGGCTGAGAGGGGATTTGCTAGAGGTATTTAAAATTATGAAGGGAATAGATAGACTAGACATAAATAGACTCTTTCCCCTGAGGGCAGAGGATGTTGGAACAAGAGGGCATAAGCGAAAGGTAAGGTGGCAAAACTTTAGGAGAAATATTAGAGGATGCTTTTTCACTCAGAGAGTGGTGGCAGAATGGAATGATCTTCCGAAAGAGATAGTTGTGGCAGGGTCTCTTCTGTCATTTAAGAGAAGGTTGGATGTGTACATGGATGTGAGGGGGTTGGAGGGTTATGGGCGGAGAGTGGGAGGGGGAGCTAGTGGAATTGTTTAAGTGAACCAGCACGGACTCGAAGGGCCGACATAGCCCATTTCCGCGCTGTAAACGGTTATATGGTTATGGTTATATAATGTAGAACACTACTGCCCAGTCCAGGCCTTTCAGCTCTCAATGTTGAGCTGACCTATATATTCCTACAAGAAAAAATGTAAACCCTTTGTAGTGGACTATCAGTAACCACCAAGACTAGGCTTTAATATACGGAAGAACCTTGCTGGCCCAGATCCAGGTATAGGTATAGAGGGAAGGGGGAGGTGGCTCAACCTTTATGGCCCAGGACCACGGGGGAGGAGTTATAGGGTATGAGTCATCAGTGGGCGGGACCAACTCCACATATACAGTAGTCAACAATAACTATATACAATGGAGGAAACATACCACCACACCCTTCCTACCTCAAAACCCTCTATTTTTCTTCCATCCATGCACCTGTCTCTTAAATTCCCTTAATGTTCCAGCCTCCAACACCACCCCCTGCAAGGCATTCCAGGCACTCATGTGGTGCGCTGTTCGACAGAAGCAGACACACACGACGTAAAGACTGTACAGCAGCCTTTAATCGGCAAAGACATCCACAGAGCCAGGCTGGCTGTGGCTGAAGCAACTCTGAGTGAGGCCTTGGGAGGCCGGCGCAGGCTTATATCCCGGAGGGTGATTGACACCCGACCGGGTGGGGCTTGATCCATTCAGGCCGACTAATTGACAGCCGGCCAGGTGTTGTCCTGTTCCCCCATACACTCCTGGAGGTACAGAGGTTGCCCCCTGCAGTAGGCCGGTGGTGGACCACCACAACCCACAAATCCCTGTGTAAAAAAAAACATACCCCATGATGTCTCCCCTAAACTTTCCTCCCTCCACGTTGTACATAGTACTTAGACATGCCAAATTTCCCAGAGAGTCGAGTCTTTCCTGCCATAAATATCCAATGAAGGAGCAACACTCAGCAGAGGCCAGGCAGCTTCTGTGATGACAGAAGGTGAGGTGATGTTGATGACCTTACAGCAGACTGATGTTTCATTGGGCTAGGACATGGTGCAAGTATTTCCTTCACCAGGCAGAATTCGTCCCTTTTCCCTGGAACGAGCCTGGTTCTATTTACCTCAGCATGAGACAATTCACTCTTCTGAGGCACTGCACTGGTGATACTGCCTTATTACATGATGCATAATGCATGATGGTTGAGTGTGGGTTGACACGAGCTGACAAGCATGTTTCCCATTAGAATGACCTGATAGGCTTTTTAATGGCATTTTCTTGTCAGAGTAAATTAAGAATACTTTGAAAGGCCCAAGCAGTGTACCATCAAACTAAAACAAAGTATTTAACACTTTCGTGGGTAGGAAACCAGGGGAAAAAAACATTTAGATTAAGAAGGTTTCCTCACAGAGAGCCCTTGAAGTCAAGTTATCATCTGATTGTACAAGTACATCCTGATGAAACAGCGCTCTCTGGTCCTCGGTGCAAAACATGCAGACACACAACTGACGTAGCAGACATACAGACCAACAATACATATGCAGAACAAGTATTTTATTTTTGCAAATAAATCATTAATTGTTTCATGAACATGAGAGTCTTGGCTGGTCAGTGTGAGCAGTTCCTTTGGTCGTTCAGCGTTCTCACTGCCTGTTGGGAAGAAGATGTTCCTCAGCCTTTGAGGCTTTGAGGAGGTGCCTGGGCTTCTTCTCATATTACACCAATGGATCCCTCAATATGCCGACAAGGTCGATCCCCTCCTAAAAACCACTTCTTTTCCACTGACAGTCGAAGCTCAAACTGCTTTCAACTACATCAGAAACATAGGAACATAGGAGTTAGGAACAGGAGTAGGCCAAAAATGGCCCATCGAGCCTGCTCCGCCATTCAATACGATCATGGCTGATCTAATTTATGACCTAACTCCACCTACCTGCCTTCTCCCATATCCCCTAATTCCTCTATCATGTAAACATTTATCTAACCGAATTTTAAATATGTTTAATGAGGCAGCCTCAACCACTTCCCTGGTTAGAGAATTCCAAACATTCACTACTCTCTGGGAAAAACTCCTGCGGCACCCCACTTACCACTCTCTGCCAACCTGAAAAACTCCCATTTATCCCGACTCTCTGCCTCCTGTCAGACAACCAATTTTCAATCCAGGCCAATATACTTCCCCATACTCCACTTTCCTTTAACTTACTGAGAAGTCTCTTGTGTAGCACCTTATCAAACGCTTTCTGGAAATCCAAATAGACATCATCAACCTGTTCCCCTCAATCCAATGCACCTATTATATCCTCAAAGAATCCTAACAAGTTTGTCAAACAAGATCTTCCCTTTCTAAAACCATGCTGCGTCTGCCTGATTGAACCCTTACGTTCCAAAAGTTTCACTATTTCATCTTTAATGACGGCTTCAACCATTTTTCCAACTACAGACGTCAAGCTAATTGGCCGATAATTTCCAGTCTTCTGCCTACATCCCTTCTTAAAAAGTGGCGTGACATTTGCTGTCTTCCAGTCTGCCGGGACCTGCCCAAATCCAAGGAATTTTGGTCTATGACCACCAATGCATCAACTATAACTCCTGCCATTTCCTTCAGAACCCTTGGATGCATTTCTTCAGGACCAGGTGATTTGTCTGGCTTTAGTCCCATTAGTTTCTCCATCACTACTTCCTTTGTAACAACTATTTTATCAAGGCCCACCCCAACATTCGCATCCTTAACTCCGCACTTGGGCATGCTGGATGTGTCTTCCACCGTGAAGACTGACACAAAATATTTGTTCAATGCCTCGGCCATTTCCTCATTTTTTGCTACCAGTTTTCCTTTCTCATCCTCCAAGGGTCCTATGTTAACTCTGGCCACCCTCTTCCGTTTTATAATTTTTTTTACTTTCTGTTTTTATATGTTGTGCCAATTTACTTTCATAATCCTTTTTCCCATTTCTTATTACCCGCTTTGTAACCTCTTGTTGTCTCTTAAAGTTTTCCCAATCTTCCAGTTTCCCACTGCTCTTTGCAGCTT
This sequence comes from Narcine bancroftii, assembly GCF_036971445.1. Classification (NCBI taxonomy): domain Eukaryota; kingdom Metazoa; phylum Chordata; class Chondrichthyes; order Torpediniformes; family Narcinidae; genus Narcine; species Narcine bancroftii. The sequence continues at coordinate 10,700,617 of NC_091471.1, forward strand.
TGTACACCTGCGCCTTCAATTTTATACTCTTCTTTATTTCCTTTGTTAACCACGGTTGATTTTTCCCTCCCTTGCTGCCCTTTTTCCTGACCGGAATATATTTTTGTTGAGCATTACAAAATATTTCTTTGAAAATCTTCCACTGTTCATCAACTGTTTAATCAATTAGCCTATGCTCCCAGTCCACTCTGCCCAATTCCTCCCCCATCCTATGGTAGTCACCCCTGTTGAAGCATAATATATTAGTTTTAGATCTAACTCTTTCCCCTTCCATCTGAATGAGAAATTCAATCATACTATGATCGCTATTTCCCAGATGGTCTCTACCTATCTCATTGCACAACACTAGATCCAGGAGAGCATTTTCTCTTGTGGGTTCCTTAACATGCTGCTCAAGAAAGCTATCACGGATGCATTCTATGAAGTCCTCTTCCAGACTCCCACGACCAACTTGATTTTCCCAATCTATGTGGAAGTTAAAGTCCCCCATGATGACTGCCGTATCATTATTACATGCCTTACTTATCTCTCTATTTATTTCCTGTGCCACTAAACTATTGTTATTTGGTTTGTGATAGATAACACCCACCAATAAATTTTTCCCTTTGTTATTCTTTATCTCTACCCAAATGGACTCAACATTATGGTCTTTAGATCTTGTCTCATTCCTCACTACTGCCTGGAGCTCATCTTTGATTAAGATGCAACTCCACCTCCCTTACCATCCTGTCTATCTCTTTGCACCACCTGATACCCTTGAAAGTTTAATTCCCATTTAGGGTCACCTTGTAGCCATGTTTCCGTGATGGCGACCAAATCATAGGCATGGGTACCGATTTGCGCCTCAAGTTCACTAACCTTATTTCTAATACTGCGGGCATTCAGATAAAGTGCCCTTATGCTCTTTGTCCTTTTAATATCTAGTGACTTCTGTAACCTTTTCTTTTGATTTTTCTGCCCACTATTTTTCTTTGTAATTTTCTTAACACCATCATTGACCCGAAAACTCACTGCACCATCTGATTTTTTACTTTCTCCTCCCAACATTACTTTTCCTATTTTACTTTTCCTGGCCATTACTTTATCTTCCCTACCCTTTTCCCTAACACTCTGGTTCCCATACCCCTGCCATATTAGTTTAAACCTTGCCCCACTGCTGTACTAAACATACTTGCCAAAATGTTGACACCTTTTGGATTTAGCCTTGCCCGCTTCAGTCTGCTCAGTAAGTGCAGTCGATGTTGTGCCTTCCTGACAAGTGAGGAGATTTTGAGTGTCCATGATAGGTGAAATCTAAGGAACTTTGTGCTCTCCACGACTCTACCTGGTCATTCCTGGTCCTCCTGAATCCAAGATCCTTTCTTTTGTCTTGTCCCCGTTGAGACTCAGGTTGTTACTTTTGCACCATTTCACGAGATTTCCCACCTCTTCTCTGTAGTGCGACTCATCGTTGTATCATTTGTAAACTTGTTGACGTTGTTGAAGAATTGGAGACAAAGGAGTAACTTGGAGCAAAGTAACCAATTGCTGGAGGAACTCAACAGGTCAGGTAGCATCTGTGGAGGGGAAATGACAGTTGATATTTCATGTTAAAAGCTTACTTCGGGACACCAACCCCAAAATGTTGACTGTCCATGTCTCTTCATGGATGCTACTCGACATTAAATTCCTCCAGCAGTTTATCTCCCTGTAGAAATTTTCCATTGGCTTCCCTTCCTTTATTCTCTGGTACTTCAAGATATCCACTTAATCCTCCTTTACATTGCCCACATTTCCTTATGATATTGAAGGAGTGCAGACAAGATTTACTTGGATGTTGTTGGGACTTCAGGATCAGGAGGTATGGGGAAAGGTTAGACAGAATGGGACTTTATACCCTCGAGCATAGAAGAATGAGAAGAAATTTGGCTGAGGTATACAGGATTATGAGAGGTATAGACTTAGCAAATGTAGGTAGGCTTTTTTCACTGAAGGTAGGTGAGATTATAAACCAGAACACATGTGTTAAAGGGGAAATGTTTAAGGGGGAAACATGAGGGGGAGCGTCTTCTCACAGAGACTGGTGGGAGTATGGAATGAACTGCCAACGGGGGTGGTGAATGCAAGTTTGATCTTAGCGTTGAAGAAAAATTTGGACAGGCACATGGATGGGAGGGGTATGGAAGGATAGGGATGGGTGCTGGTCAGTGGGACAGGGCAGAACAATAGTTTGGCACAGTCTAGAAGGGTCAAAAGGCTTGTTTCTGTGCTCTCATGTTCTATGGTTCTATGGTTCTAAGCACATCAATACAGATTTCTGGATATGGTATTGAGTACAAAGTTGGGCTGTATAAGAATTAGCTGTACAAGGTGCTGGTAAGAATATATTTGGAATAATGTGTGCAGTTCTAGTCTCCCAGGTATAGGAAGGACATCAATAAATTGGAAGGGGTGCAGATGAGATTCTCCAGCATGTTGCTGGAACTGGAAGGTTCAAGTTTTATTACCTGAATCTATTTCCCAGAGCACAGGGAGGCTGATAGAATCATGTGGGGTGTGGATTCTCGAACTGGAGGAGAAAGATTTAAGAGGGACATGAGAGTCAGTGATTTCACCCAGAGGGTGGTCTGTACCGGGAATGAGCAGTCAGAGGAAATTATAGAAATGGGCACAAATCGAACATTTAAAAGGCACTTGAACAGCTTTATAAATGGAAGGGTTTGGAAACATAGGGACTAAATACAGGTAAATGGGATCAGCCCAAAAGGTTACCTTGGTTAGCATGGATGAGCTAGGCATAAAGGGTTAATTACATCATCAAATTGGGTAGCATGGTTGGCGGTTAGCACAATGCCCTTTACAGCACCAGGCAATCGGGACTGGATCGGGGTTTGAATCCCCATGCTGTCTGTAAGGAATTTGTACGTTCTCTCCGTGTCTGTGAGGGTTTTCCCTGGGGGCACCAGTTTCCTCCCACCATTCAAAAAAACGTACCGGGGGTGTAGGTTAATAGGGTGTAAATCAGGCACCAGGGACTTGTGGGCCAAAGCGGCCTGTTATCACGCCGTTTGTCTAAATAATTTTTTTTAAAGTACCCAGCTATTTACGAGCACTTTGCTCCGTAGCCTTCTGCATCATTATAATTCAAGAGTTTGCCCTGATACATCCAAAATGTCTTAAGACTACCTGCTTCCACCACCCCCCACCCCACCCCACACATGCACACACTCAGTTCATTCCAGATTTCAACTACCCTCTGGTTCTTCCTCAGAGACCTACCCTCTGAATTTCCAACTGCCTGATCCCAAACCGATGCTATCTGCCTTTAAATTCTTCTATTGACCTTATCTATGCCTAAAGGCCTAAAACAATTTATGAAACAATACTCATTTATTTATTTTGTATCTATGAATACATGTCCTGTAGGGTGGCATGGTTACCGTGGTGGTTAGCCCACAGCGCCAGCGATTAGGACTGGTGTTCGAATCCATGCCATTGATAAGGAGCTTGTACGTTCTCCCCGTGCCTGCATGGGTTCTCCCCGGGGGCTCTGGTTTCATCCTACCCTCCAAAACGCACCAGGGGTTGTAAGTCAACTGGGTGCAATTGGGCGGCACGGGCTCATGGGCCAAAAGGGCCTTTTGCCATGCCATATGTCTACATTAAAAAAATAATTTTAATTTAAAATTTTTAATATATATATTGTTTGTTGTATGAGTGTTAGAGCTGGATGTATGTCTGCTTGTTTTGCAGTGAGGACTGGGTTTGTCAGGTTGTACTTGTGGAATCAGATGACAATGAACTTGACTTGAATTCATAATTTTGTGACTTGCTGCCCTGTCCCTGTTGGTGCGGGAACAGAATTGGAATGGAAAGAGTTAATGCACTCCTGGGCAAGCAGAGAGAATTGGTTGCCAGGTCACACATATGCAGAGGGATGGGCCTCTGAGGAGAATCCATTAGAGGTAAAATTTGTATAGTCTCTCAAGAATAATTTATCAATCGTTGGCAGGGAGAGAGACGACAGAGAAAAACAATACCATGTGTGGCCGATTAGCCAAAAAAAAGGACCAGCAAATAGGTTTTTATTACAGAAAAATATTCAAATGTGAGCATGAGCTCTCCAATAAATGGCTGCATGTCAACTGTTGAAGGGCTTCTCTGCAATTCCCCAGCCTGTCGAACGAACTGGAGTAGACGGAGCTGTGAGTCCCTGTGACAGGGGCAGGAAGTTTGGGGATGGAAGGTGATGGAGTTGGAGGCCCATGTTGAGCACTGGGATTGAATCTCGATGTTTGAATTTTCTTTCAAAACAAGAAAGTGAGACAGAAGAGGTAAAAGATGGAAAGGGTGGCTACGCTGTTACGGTGCCAGTGACCAGGGTTTGAGTTCTGCGCTGACTGTAAGGAGTTTGTGCAGTCTCCCCGGGCCTGTGTAGGTTTCCTCCGGAGACTCTGCTTTTCTTCCGCTGTTCAAAATGTATGAGGGTGGGAGGGGGGGGGTTGTAGGTCAATTGTGTGTAATTGGGCGGCACAGGCTCATGGGCCTGTTAACATGCTACATGTCTAAATTTAAATTTAAATAAACACCTGGAAGAAAAATTCTAAAATTATTGAGTTATACGGCTCAGAAATAGGCCCTTTAGCCCATCGTATCCATGCTGACCCCTTTGCCTATCTACACTGATCCTATTTGTTACATTTGGACTGAATGCCTCCATGCTTTCAAACATTGAATGAAAACAAAAATATTATTTGAATATTCTTCACCTCTGCGTGTAATGTTGGCAGCACATCAACTCATCCGTGAAGAAGGCACATTGACACCTCTACTTTCTCAGGAGCCCGACCAGATTTGGCATCTTGCGGAAAGTTTACAGTGTGCATGACAACCTGGTTCAGAAACTCGAGTGCTCAGGAGCGCAGAAGGCCGTAGGAAGTGAGAACTGTGGCCAAGTCCGTCACGGGCACAATCCATGCAGACATTCATGAGGAAATCTACCTCAAGAAGGGAGCCAGATTTTCCATCTCTCATTGCTGCAGTTGAAAGTTCCCTCCTGCTTGAGATGATGGTCATGGCCAGAATGAACTTGAACCCAAGTAAAGATCTGGACTCACTGTAACTTGCCGACCATCACAATCACATCCGCAGCAGATGCAATATCATTGTCTCTCCACTCAGCTCTGGATCACCTGGACAAAGGCAAAACTCTTCATCATCTACAGCTCAGTGTTCAACAAGCCTCAGTACTGGCCAACAAGTTCCAAAACCTGGGCCTCTGCTCCCCTCACTCCCTGAAACTAGATCCTTAACTTCCTCATCGGAAGACCACAGTGAGAACAAATTAGAAACAACATCTCCTCCTCACCGATGATCAACACAGGTGTATCTCGAGGGGGCGTGCTTAGCCCACTGCTTCCCATGCACACAATTCAAATGTCGTCTAAAAAAATTTCTGTTGCACCCTGGTCGTTGACAGAATCACAGATGGCAACGAGGAAGCATACAGGAAGGAGATAGATCAACTCATTGAGTGGTGTCACAACACCAACCTTGCACTCAACCACAGCAAAACCAAGGAGCTGATTGTGGACTTCAGGAAGGAGAAATCAGGAGAACACGAACCAGGGCTCTTTGGCGGGCCAGCAGTGGAAAGGGTTAAAAACACATTCCTGGGTGTCAATCTCTCTGAGGATCTGTTCTGGGGGCCCCCATGCCGATGCAATTATGAAGAAGTCTCGTCAGCGGTTGTACTTCATGAAGAGTTCGAAAAGATTTGGTACATCACCGAAGACTCTTGCAAATTCCTTACAGGAATTATTGTGTAGAGCATTCTGGCAGGTTGCATCACTATCTGGTACGGAGGCGCCAGGAAAAGATTGCAGAGACTTGTGAACTCGGCCTGTCCCATCACGGGCATCAGTTCTCCACTGAGGACATCTACAAGAGGAGGCATCTTAAGAAAGCAGCTTCAAACCTCAAGGACCCCCACCACCCAAGCTAGACCCTCTTCATTCTGCTACCATCAAGAAGGAGGTACAGAAGCCTGAAGATGAACACCCAACGGTGCAAGAACAGATTTCTGAATGGACAATGAATCGCAGACACTACCTCACCTTCTCTTCTTTTTGCACAAATTTATTAATTTTTAAAGGTAATTACAGCAATAATTGTGCTATTCGCATTCCCAAAATTCAACTTACAGGACGTCATCCCATTTTTAACCTTTATCCTTGGTACCTACATGCACCACGACTATTGGCTATAGCCCTTGCTCTTCACAATGCTCTGCCACTTCTCCAAAAACAATGCAAATTAAATACCAGAGGGCATTGATGATGATCAAGTAAACAAGGATCTTGAAGAAGCTGGACTGATAAAAGATGATTTATTTATTCTGTCCGGGGGCAGCGGACTATTTTGCCTTCTCCTTCTGCAGCTGCACACTACTTTGGGTGAAAGCTGCTTCTCATACAATAGAGAGGTGTAGTACTGGGTTTTTTCATCAGTACATTTTTTTGGACAGGGGCTAATTTTTCTTATTTTTTTTCTTTTAGGGGTTTCTATTAGGAGTTGTTACTTATTTTTGGAAACTGAAGCTGGTATCTTTCGGGACAAGTGGCCAGGGTTATTTATTCTTAGATTTATAATATGGCAGTAAATCATTTAAATTTTGTAACATATAATGTGAATGGGCTCAATAACCCAATTAAGAGAAAGAAGATTTTAGCTTATATTAAGAAATTAAAAGTTGATATTGCTTTTTTACAAGAGACTCATTTAATTGAAAAAGAACATCAAAAATTAAAAAGAGAATGGGTAGGTCAAGTTATAGCTTCATCTTTTAATTGCAAGGCAAAAGGGGTTGCTATTTTAATTAATAAGTTACAACTTTTTACTTAATTTCTTTTCATCAAATGTACAATGATAACAAAGTTTCCTGAATTTGTCTATCCATCTTGGTGAATTTTTCCACTTTCTGTTTCATGCTTAACTTGTTAGTTGGTGTTCTGGGGTCCCGAGGCTGGGCACGGCCATCTTGATTCCTGTGGTCATGTGCGATACTTTGGTTGGCACACGTGCAAGCCTTTGGTGGGTTTGTGTATTGGAGTCAGGTTGGCAAGGAGAGGAAAGTTTGTTTACGCAGGGAGTGGGTGGGTGCCTGCGATGTATTACCAGGGATGGTGCTGGAAGCTGGTGCAATAGGCTCATAGAGCAGCATATGGATGTAAGAAAATGAGCTGTTATGTACTGTGAGGGAGGGAAAGGTTAGATTAATCGAAGATAGGCTGTCATCGGTCAGCACAACATTGTGGGACATTGTTCCGGGATCTAATATATTTTCTTGCTGAGGCAGATTGACTGGAGATAAGCAAGGGGCTACAAGGTAATCAGAGAGGATTGAAGGGCTATGATTACACAGTCAAATCAGCCGTGCTTGATGAAAGGTAGATCATGCTTTGAGAGATAGAATCATACAGCACAGAAAACAGGCCGTTCATCCCTTTTATTGTGATGACCACTGTTCAACTAGTCCTAATAACGTGCTCCCATTCCATAACCCTCCAGACCTCTCCCATCCACGTATCTACCCAATTTCTTCTCAAAACACAAGATCGAGTCCACACCCACCACACCAGATGGCAGTTCATTCCACACTCCCACCACTCTCTGAGTGAAGAAGTTCCCCCTAATGTTCCCCCCCCAAATCTTTCCCTTTTCACCCTAAAGCCATGTCCTCTCATATTTATCTCTCCTAATCTCAGTGGAAAGAGCCTACTTGCATTTACTCTGTCTATACCCCTCATAATTTTGTAAACCTCCATCAAATCTCCCCTTATTCTTCTTCATTCCAAGGAATAAAGTCCTAACCTGTTTAATCTTCCCCTGTAACTTAATTCTTGAAGACCTGGCAATATCCTAGTAAATCTCTCTGTACCCTTTCAATCTTATTGATATCCTTCCAACCTGAAGTGCTCACAATATTCCAAATTTGGCCTCACCAGAGTCTTATATAAACTTCAACATAACATCCCAACTCATATATTCAATACCTCGATTATAAAGGCCAAGATGCCAGTACCTTTCTTTGAAATCATGTCCACCTGCGACACCACCTTTAAGGAACAAGGTACCTGTATCCCCAGGTCTCTGATCCTCCGCACTCCTCAGTGCCCTACCTTTTACAGTGTACATCCTTCTGTGATTTGCTCTTGCAAAATGCAACACCTCACACTTGTTTGCATTAAACTTCATCTTCCATTTGCTGGCCCATTCTCCCGGTTGATCCATATCCGTCTGCAAGCTTTGAGAATTTTCCTCACTGTCCATAACACCTCCTATCTTTGTGTCATCAGTAAACTTGCTCATCCAATTTACTATGTTACCTGAGACACACCACTTGTCACAGGCCTCCAGTCTAAGAAGAACCATCCACCACCACTCTCTGTTTTCTCCCATACAGCCAATTTCGAATCCAGTTTACAACCCTTCTAAGTATGCCTTGTGCCTTAATTTTCTGAACTAACCTCCCATGTGGGACCTGTTGAAGGCCTTACTAAAGTCCATGTAGACAATATCCACAGCCTTTCCTTCGTCTACCTTCTTGGTACCTTCCTTGATTTGTTAAACACAACCTACCATGCACAAAGCCATGATGACTGTTCTTCATCAGCTCATGGCTGTCCAAATATGTATATATCTTATCTCTCAGAATTCCTTCCAATAATTTACCTATCCTACTCACAATTTGTACATAGAATATCAGAGCACAGTACAGGTCCTTCTTTCTGAACCCCCTGATCTACTTGCTATACAGATAGTCCCTGACTTGTGACCTATGTGACTTATGACCAAATAGGACCAAATTTCTTTAAAAAATATAAAATTCACATGATTTATGTTGTATTTGAAAAACTATAACAGGGATACAGGGATGTAAGAACCAAAATGTGCATACTTACCTTGTTAGTTAGCATTCTGTGGTCCCAGGGCTGGGCACAGCCATCTTGATTCCTGTGTGCATGCATGAGTCTTCGGTAGGTGCATCCGCATTGCGTTTGGTCGGCACATGCATGAGAGTGAAGGACGTGAATTCAGTATGTTTAACTCTTGCTCATGCACCAACCAGACTCCAATACACAAACCCACCAAAGGCTTGCACGTGTCCCAACCAAAGTCTCACACATGAGCACAGGAATCAAAATGGCCTTGCCCAGCCCCGGGACCCCAGAATGCCAACCAACAAGGAAAGCATGAAACAGAAAGTGGAAAAATTCACCAAGATGGATAGACAAATTCAGGAAGCTGTACATTTGATGAAAAAAATTAAGTAAAAAGTTGTAACTTATTAATTAAAATAGCAACCCCTTTTGCCTTGCAATTAAAAGATGAAGCTATAACTTGACCTACCCATTCTCTTTTTAATTTTTGATGTTCTTTTTCAATTAAATGAGTCTCTTGTAAAAAAGCAATATCAACTTTTAATTTCTTAATATAAGCTAAAATCTTCTTTTTCCTTAATTGGGTTATTGAGCTCATTCACATTATATGTTACAAAATTTAAATGATTTACTGCCATATTATAAATCTAAGAATAAATAACCCTGGCCGCTTGTCCGGAAAGTTCCCAGCTCCACAGCAGTTTCCAAAAATAAGTTACAACTCCTAATAGAAAAAAAAAGAAAAATTACCCCCTGCCCAAAAAAAATGTACTGATGAAAAAACCCAGTACGGACAGAATAAATAAATCATATTTTATCAGTCCAGCTTCTTTGAGATCCTTGTTTACTTGATCGTCATCAATCTCAATCGAACGATCCTGCCGATGTCAATTTGTGAGTTTTCTTCTGTACTCCAGTGCCATCTTCATCGGCTCCCCAAGGAAATGGCACTGCTGTAACATTTACCTTCACTGTCGTCTTTCGGGTCAATGTCGGTGGGAGAGGAAGTGAGTCGGCAGGATCGATCGATGAGATAGGCCCGTTTCTTCAATCATACTGATCTCTTTAATAGTCATTTTTTTCTCACAGTTTGAGCTTCTGATTTCTCCATAGCCATTGTGAGTGAGTTTTAAAACAAGTCTTGATATCTCTATTTTTTAAAAAAATGTTTTTCCATTCGGGTTTTAATTAATTCTGCCAGGAGAGGACTAGTTTCACATCACCAATCTACGCCATCACGCCACACCCCCAAGTTTTCTTACATAGAGAGTTGCGGGTGTCTGGAATGCCTTGCCGGGGATGGTGGTGGAGGCTGAAACATTAGGGGCATTTAAGAGAGTGTTAGACAGACAATGGATGGAAGAAAAATAGAGGGTTATGGGCTAGGAAAGGTTTAGAATTTTGTTTTGGAAGAAATATATGGGCCAGCAAAACATCAAGGGATGAAGGAGTTGTAGTGTGCTGTATCATTCTATATTCTATTTTATCTGTACCCTCAGTGGAAAAAAAAATGCACCTACATCTACTCTCATCTTTCCACCTTATAATTTTGTATCCCTCTCTCAAATCTCCTCTCATTCTTCTACGCTCCAGGGAAGAAAGTCCGAACTTGTTTAACCTTTCCCTGTAACTCAGTTCCTCAGCTTGCAAGTTGATATTTTTCCTGTAGTTAGGTGACCAAAACTGCACACACTACTCCAAATTTGGCCTCATCAATGTCTTGTACAACTTTACCATTATATCCCAACTCCTACACTCAATATGTTGATTTATGAAGGCCAAGATGCCTAAAGCTCTCTTTACAACCCTATTCACCTCGACACCACTTTCATGGAACTATGTATTTGTATTTATCGTAGGTGGACATCTCTCTTCTTGTTTACAGTATCTTTTCAGCTTCTAATCTTTTCAGATATGGACACTGAGGTGAAGGATTTGTGAATGAAGCCCCTTATTACTGAGTTTTAGGTGCTCAGCAGAGACTGTTTGCTTCAGGGTCCTTGCTGGTTTTTAGTTGGGATTCCACATTACCCCTTCCAGACTGCTGCTCCTTGGATTGCCACGTGCTTTCCAGTGCACAACACTTGAACTTAGTCATGGTCCAAAGAAGAGTGTATGGAGTGGCATTAGCAATGCCATGTGATCTTTATAGCCTCTGCAATGGCCTCCGATCTCACTAATCAAGAGACACTCTGCAATGCCTTGCGTAAATACGGCTGGCCGAGGAAATTTGACTCCATGCTTGCTAGGCGACAGCATGCAAGCTGTGAAGCTAGCAGAGTCAATCACAGTCGAGACATGAGTCAAGCAAAGCTCCATCATTGATCCAAAACCTTTCTCAGTCTTTCCCAAAAGAATGTTGCTGCTGGTCTCCACTGAACATCACATGGGAGTGCAACTGATCTTCAGAACGAATAGGGACTGGTTCAGACTCTGGCAACTGTGTTCCAGAAACAGCTATCGAGTTGCAGATGATATGCGTAGTTGAGACGGCTCCCTTATCCAGGAAACCACCTTTGTTCCACACCAACTCATCTCTCCCTGTTGCTAAGTTTAAGTTAACTCCTCACAAATTACCTGGTACAGTGAGAATTTTACCTGCAAGTGAACCTAACAGCTTACTTCTAACATTTGCACAGCTATGTGTACACAATTTACTGAGTGTAGGATTACAATGAAAAGGAAGATCAATTAGCACCAAACAAGGGCAGCGTGAGAGCACTGTTCAGGAGCCTGGTGATTCTGGGGAAGAAACTGTCTTTAAACCAGTTGGTGAGATCTTTCACACTCTGGAGCCTTTTCCCAGGTTGGAGGCAATGAGAAGTGTACATGTCCAAGGTGTGAGGAGTCTCTGTGGGTTTGCTGCCTTCCGTAGACAGCAGGAGACGTAGATGGAATCTGTGGAGTATATGATAGAATAGAACACTACAGCACAGTACAGGCCCTTCAGCCCTCGATGTTGTGCTGGCCCATATATCCCTTCCTAAATAAAGTATTAAACCTTCCCTACTCCACAACCCTCTACTTTTCTTTCATCTATGCACCTGTCCAAGAGGCTCTTAAATGCGCTCACTGTTTCAGCCTCCAATAACTACCACCCGGTATTTTCCACTCCATTCCAAAATCTGCTTTTTTATCTGCTTCTGGGTGTCCCAAGGGCTATTTGGGGGCCCATAGATGACTCCCAGTACAGTGATAGCTTCCTTCCTATTTCTGACTTCCACCCACTCAGTGGACACTCCCTCTGCCTCGTCCTCCCTTTCTATAGCCATGATAATATCCCTGATCAGTAATGCTAGTTCCCTCCCCCCCCACCTCCCCCCCCATATTTCTTCCTCCCATCCTTTTCTTTGGAAAGCACCTAAACCCATGTACCTGCATCAGCCAATTTACCCCTTCCTCCAGCCAAGTTTCAGTAATGGCCACAACATTGTAGTTCTATGTACTGGTCCATGCTCTTTATTCCTAATACTCCCAGCATTGAAATAGACACATTTCAACCCCTCTAACTGCCCCCCTCCCACTTTATACTTTATCCCCTGCCTGTCTTTCCTCACCAACTCATAGCATATCACATCATGCTTTTGACCTTCTACCCTAGTCTCTGCCCTCACATTCTGATTTCCACACACCCCCCCACCCCCGCACCCCCTGCCAAACTAGTATAAACCCTCCCCAACAGCTCCAGCAAACCTACCTGCCAGAATATTGGTCAATTTCCAGTTAGGTGCAGCTCATCTTATTTTGTACAGGTCAGACCTTTCCCAGAAGAGATCCTGAAGATCTGAACCCCTGCCCCAGGTACCAACTCTTCAGCCACGCATTCATTTACAACAACTTCCCATTCCCACTCTCTCTGGCATGTGGCACAGGTAGCAATCCTGAGATTACCACCCTTGAGGTCCTGCTTTTGAACTTCCTTCCTAACTTCCTATATTCCCTCTTCAGGATCTCATTCCTACTCCTGTCTATGTCATTGGTCCCCATGTGGACCTCGACATCCGGCTGCACTAGTCAGCGAAGCTGGTCACCTCAGGGGCATGTCCCACACCAGGCTGTCCATTCTGAGTTCTGTCACGGGAAGAGATGATGGGACAGTCAAAGGAATAGATCAAGAGATGTGTCTGAAGCCTCCTGGAGGAAATGCAATGAATCCTGGGAATTTCTGGCCCACCACCACCCAGAGAAGAGCAGCCAGACTGACATCAAGAGCCTGGAATCCTTGTATTAGGAACATGCAGAAACTATGCATCAGCTGCAAGAGAAATAAACCAACTTCAACATTTCCCTCCTTCTTCACGGCAGAGTCTGTGGCACCGTCATTAGCCTCATCAGCCACCTCAGAACATAGGACACAGAACAAAGAACATTACAGCACATTAGGGGCCATTCAGCCCATAATATTGTGCCAACCTACAGTATGTAAACCTACTCCACAACAATATAATTTTTCTATATCTCATATCGATTACCCTCCAATTTTCATGCATCCTTTGCTTATCGAAGAGTCCTATTGTACCAGCCTCCATCACCACCCGCGGCAATGCATTCCAGGTACCCACCACGCCCTGAGGAAACAACTTAATCGATGTTTCCCCTAAACCTTCCTCCCCTCACCTTAAACAGATATCCTCTGGTATCTGTATTTTCACCCTTGGTAAAAAAGTGCAGGTTGTCCTCCTATCTGATCTCCACATAATCTATTGAGTCACTTCTCATCCTTCTTCACTCCAGAGCGAGAAAAGCCCTAGCTCTGTAAAACTTGCCTCATGAGACATATTTTCCAATCTAGGGAGCATCCTCATAAGTCTCCTCTTCCCCCTTTCCAACCAGAAGTCATGGATGAATCAAAGGATTCGCAACCTGCTGAGAGCGAGATTAAGGGCATTTAAGGCCGGGGATCGAGATCTCTACATGAAGTCCAGGCACAAACTACAGAAGGCTCTCTCTGAGGCAAAGTGGCAATTCCAGAGGAAACTAAAAGCAGAGACAGATACACGTCAGCTATGGTGGGGAGTGCAGCCTACAAAACGAGGGTGAACACCATAGATGGTGTGGTGATATGACCACCAGCCTACTGCAGGGAGCGATCTCTGTACCTGAAGGAAGACCATCTAAGGGCTGACACCACCTGGCTGGCTGTCAATCAGTCGACCTGAATAGACCCCCTAAGGGGCTGACTCTTCCTGGCTGGTCGTCAATCAGCCGACCCGTATATAGACCTGAGCCGGCCCCTGCTGAGCCAGTCACACGGGAGCCACCGAAGCATCAACTGGTGTTCAGATTTTTATCTGAATAAAGCCTGTTGTCGAGTCTTTTGAGTTTTGTGCTTGCTCGCTGCTACCTCAGCGCACCACAGATGGCTGTGATGCTTCATTTCCTGATGAACCAAACACCTTCTTGGCCTCCTTTGAGAAGGAGAAACCAACAGTGCCTACTAGAATCCCTACAAAGGCTGAGGACCCTGTGATATCCTCAGTGGGTCGAGGGTGATCCCTCACAAGGCATCAGGCCCTGACTGCGTACTGGCAGGGTGTTGAAAATCTGTGCCAACCAACTAGCTGGAGTGTTCACGAACATTTTCAACTTCTCATTGATCCAGTCAGAGGTTCTCACCTGCTTCAAAAGGGCATCAATCATCCCGGTACCCAAGAAGAGTAGATTGGGCTGCCTCAACACCTACCACCCACTAGTACTAACATCTACTGTGATGAGGTTGGACATGGCTCGAATTGACACATACTTAAGCAAAGTTCTGGACACACTGCAATTTGCGTATCGTCACAATCTTTCCACAGCAGATCCAATGTCTGTTGACTCTCCATTCAGGTCTGGATCACCTCAAAAACAACAACTCATACATACAGCCACAATTCATAGACTACAGCTTGGCATTTAACACCATTATTCCCTGAGTGCTGGTCAAGAAGCTCCAAACCCTGGGCCTCTGCACTTCCCCCCACCCTACCCCCCACCCCCACCTCAAATGGATCCTTGGGTTCCTCATCCAAAGACCACAGTCAGTACGAATTTGAAACAACTTCCCTTCCTCACTGATTATCAACACAGGCGCATCTCCAAGATGCGTGCTTAGCCCACTTATCTACTTATT
Organism: Narcine bancroftii; assembly: GCF_036971445.1. Taxonomy (NCBI): domain Eukaryota; kingdom Metazoa; phylum Chordata; class Chondrichthyes; order Torpediniformes; family Narcinidae; genus Narcine; species Narcine bancroftii. Next base: position 10,715,650 of record NC_091471.1, read on the forward strand.
AAACTCTCATGGCTGTGTGGCCAGGCACAATTCCAGTGCTATCTTCAAATTTGCTGATAACTCCACAGTTGTCGGCAGAATCACAAATGGCAATGAGGAAGCGTCCAGGAGGGAGAGAGATCGGCTCGCTGGGATGGTATCACTCTAGTAACCTTGCGTTCAATATTATCAAAACCAAGGAGATGATTGTGGACTTCAGGAGGAAGTCAGGAGAACATGATCTTGTCCTCATCTAGGGCTCAGTCATGGTCCAGAACTTTAAAGTCCTGGGTATCAACATCTCCAAGGAGCTGTCCTGCAGCCTCCATGTTGATAAATCATGAAGAAGGCTCACCACAGACTATACTTTGTGAAGTGTTTGAGGTGGTTCGGTATGTCACTGAAGACTCTCGAAAACCTCTACAGGTGGAGAACATTCTGGCTGGTCGCATCACTGCCTGGTATGGAGGGCAAGAATAAATTCCAGAGGGTTGTTAACTCGGCCTGTGACATCACAGGCACCAGACCTCACTCCATTGAGGACATCTACAAGAGGCGGTGCCTTAAAAAGGCAGCTTCTATCCTCCAAGACCCCACCACCTAGGCCACGCCCTCTTCACTCTGCTGCCATCAGGGTAAAAGGTCCAGGAGCCTGAAGATGAGCACTCGGAGGCACAAGGATAGCTTTTTCCCCGCTGCCATCAGATTCCTCAGTGATCAATGAACCAAAGACACTGCCTCACTTTGACAGTTTGTGCAGTTCCTATTTATTTTTAAAAATTTTACTTACAATTTTAAATCATATGACATTAGTTTATATTATATTGATACAAAAAATATACAATTAAATGAAACCCTCCCCCCCCTTCCATAACCTTCCTTGTCCACCCCACTAAACCCTCCCTCCTCCCCTACCCATCTACAAAGAAAGAAGAAAGACATCGACCGGAACAGACCAGGAGATTAAATTTTAATACCAAGAGTTCTTAAATATGGGCTCCAAACTTTTACAAAGAAATGATATTTATCCATTAAATTAGACATGATCTCTCCTAGAGGAATACAGTATTTCATTTCAATATGCAATTTTTGCATTCCTAAAACTAAATCAGATTTCCACCTAATCGGGCAAACATTTTTTTAGAAACAGCCAAAGGCAAATGCAAAAATTCAATTTGATACATAGTCAATCTCAATCCTAAAACAATAGATTTAATATCCCCTAATAAAAACAACATTGGATCAAACGGTAAACTTACTTTTAATACTTGCTCCAAAAACAACTCAACTTGTGACCAAAAATTCTTAACCTTAGAACAGTCCAAGTGCTGTTTTTATTTATGGCTTTAAGGTGGTTATAATATGAATGTTTGCACGGTGACGCTGCCACAAAACAATGAATTTCATGACTTGTTCATGACGATAAATCCTGATTCTGATTCCAAAGCATCTCCATCCTTCCTGTATTGAAGTGACCAGAACTGAACGCAAGGTATGCAGCCAGAACTCAAGGAACTGCAGTGGAAGACAGTCAGCAATAATTTCTTCGAGAATGCTTTGAAGTTAAAAAAAAACTTGGATTCAATTAAACGGAGTTTGAACATTGTTTGTGTTACCTAGGTTTACACCACTTTAATTCGGTGATGGCAGTCGAACCAGCAAAAAAATCCGTTCACAGTATTCGTGCCATTGTTTTGATTCTGGTTGCCACGCGTTTATCTCAAGGAGGGAGTTTGCATTTATTTAACACCCCTTCACATCCTCAGAACACACCCAAAAATTGTTCTACTGCCAACTTTTGAAGCCACCCGTTGTTTTCAGGCAAGAATGTTTGAGGGCTGGTAAACAACTTTTAAAAAATGTCAAGCAACAGATTAGGGTGTCGGCAGGGGACAAAGATCATTTTCCAACAGTTATTTGGCAAAGGAGTTTGAAGATAATCAATAACATGCGTGACCACAGGGGTCCTTCGTATGTGATGGTTTCTGCTGTTAAACATAGATATCACTGCTCATCGAACAGCTCATTAGGACTGTGCCTGGGTTGGTCACTGGGCATTTGTGTGAGTGAAGTTCCCTTCTCTCCATGCATGTGAGGCCAATTAATTGGTCGCCTCTTGGCCTAATCAGGAACTCAGTGGAAGAAAAAGAACAGTCACCGTGGCGGCTGTGACAGCTAAGGTGCAGAGGGGTGATGGCCAGGATGACCAGGACAGGATGGGACAGGGTTGGTCAGGGGGCTAGTGGAGCAAAGGTAGTTGGAGAGAAAAAGTTGGTTGGCAGGTGCCAGTCCAAGGGAGAGAGAGGACAGAGGAGCAAAGGGGAGAATGAGGGGAGATCTGATAGAGGTAGACAAAATTATGAGTGTACAGACAGATGAATGCATCGAGGCATTTTCCACTGACGGTAGGTGAGGTACAAACTAGAGGACATGGGTTGAGGGTGAAAGGGGAAAGGTTTAGGGGGAACATTTGGGGGAAATCACATTTTTAATTTAGATATACAGCACAGTAACAGCCCCTTTCGGCCCTTGAGCCCAAATCTACCCAACTGACCTGCGTTTTGAAGGGTGGGAGGAAACTGGAGCACCAGGAGCAAACCCATATGGGAAGAGCGTACAAACTCCTTACAGACAGCGCCGGATTCAGACCCCAGTCGCTGGTGCCCTACAGCATTGCACTTCCCGACTTCACACAGAGAGAGGTGGGAGCATAGAACAAGCTGCCAGCTGAAGTGATGAATGCGAGCTAAATTTTAATACTGACGAAAAATTTGGACATGTACATGAATGGGAGGAGTGTGGAGGGACATGGTCTGGGTGCATAACCAGAGGGTCTAGGCACAGCACAGACCAGAAGGGTCTGCTTTCTGCACTAATGTTCGATGGTTCTTTGGAACCAGGTGGAAGGCGAGCCATTAGCCACCTTATCTCTGCTTGCAATCTCAATGAAGGGTTCCCGATCCAAAACGTTCACAGTTGTTCTTCTTGTGCTGACACTGCTCGAGCCCCTGAGCTCCTCCGACACGTTGTTTGTGGCTCCATCGCCTGCATTCTCCTGTGTGCGTCCCACCCCTTGGCTCATCTGTCGTTTCTGTTCTTCATTGTCGATGCAGCTGAGACATTTATTTTCCAGCGTTGGAACAGCACACTCGATCCTCAAGAGGCAAGTCAGGCCTTTGTGTCTCTGCCAACTCTTTGCTTTGGCAACCCAGGTATCGTAAGAACACAAGACATAGGACCAGGAGTCAGCCATCTGGCTCGTCGAGCCTGCTTAGTCATTAAAAGATCACAGTGATCTAGCCATGGACTTTGCTCCACTTATATGCCCATTTCCCCATAACCATCAATTCCCCTATTATTCTAAAATATATTGCTCTGTGTTTTAAATCCCTTGAGCGAGGCTTCATTAGATGGAGAATTCCACAAATTTGCAACTCTCTGAGAGAAATAGTTCCATAAGACATAGGAGCAGAAATAGGCTATTCAGCCCATCGAGTCTTCCCTGCCATTTAATCCATTTCTCCACTTAGCTCTAATGCCCGGCCTTCTCCCCATTACCTTTGATGCTCTGGCTAATCAAGAACCTGTCAATCTCTGCCTTAAATACACCCAATGACCTGGCCTCAAAACCTCCCGTGGTGACAAATTCCACAGATGTACCACCCTCTGGCTGGATGAATTCCTCCACAACTTTATTTCAAAGAGCTCCCCCTTCTGCCATCCCTGCTACTCTCAAGCTCTATGACCCATATCTTGATTAAGGGGTCAGGACTGAAATATTGGTTATATATGGACACTGCAAGACATGCTAAATCCTCTAGCATTTCTGTGTTTTTGCTACAATTCCAGCACGCTTCTCTGTCAGGCACACGCTCTCTCTGGGGAAATCCTTACCATTTACCTCCGGGGTATCAGGAACAGACACACTTGCTACGACAGGGACAAGCCACCAACGTGCTCTTGTCGCCATGTAATTTATCTGGCTGGACAGTTAATGAGTTTAGTGTCCTGTGCATTGTATAATGCGGATACGCACTGAAATACTTTCTTGCTGTGGTTGAATGCAGTTTATTGGAAAAGAACAATCTCCATAATGTCATACAGCACTGAGAAGCAAGAGACCCACTGGTCTTCAATTCATAAAACATAGAAGCAGAAATAAGTTATTCACCCATCGAGTCTGCTCCACCAATTATTGGTCCATTTCCCTGCTGAGCCCCACTGCCTAGCCTTCTCCCCATAACCTTTGATGCTCCAGCCCAGTGGTTCTCAACCTTTCTCTTTCCACTCACATCCCACTTTAAGTAATCCCTAGGCCATCGGTGCTCTGTGATTAGTAAAGGATTGGTTAAGATGGGATGTGAGTGGGAAGGGAAGTTTGAGAACCTCTGCTCTGGACCCAATTGTTACTGGAATATTTTGCTTGAGAAAAATTGTCACTGGCCCATTTCCTTTGGAGTTCGGAAACTGTGCACATAACGAGTCAATTAGGGATGATTAAAACAGTGGTTTTCAAACTTTTTCAGTCCACCCATATCCCACCTTAAGCAATCCCTTATTAATTACAGATCACCTATGGCATAGGGTACATGAGTGGAAATAAAAAGGTTGAGAATCACTGCGTCAAGCTAAACAAGAACCTATCAATCTCTGCCTTAATCTCTGTCTTAAATCTACTCCCTAAAATTTTAAACTGTGTTCCCTCATTCTAATAATCCATGCTCATGGAAGCTACCTCCCCACTTCAATCTTATTTATTCCTTTCATAATTATGTAATGTTTCCCCCTCATCCTTCTCAACCGTGGGAGTGGCACATCAGCATAATGGTTAGTCCAACACTGTTACAGGGTCAGAAACCAGGGCTCGAATACAGTCTGTAAGGAGATTGTACATCCCTCCCGTGTCTGTGTGATTTTCCTTTGGGTGCTCCGGTTCCTTCCCACCTTTCAAATTGTATGGGGGAGGGGGGGGGTTGTTGTAGGTTAATTGGGTGTAATTGGGCTGCCCGGGCTTGTGGGCTGGAAGGGCCTGTTACTGTGCTGTATGTCAACATTTTTAAAAGATTAACATAATTAAATTTAAACATTTTAAATTCCAAAATACATATTCCAAGGCATTTCAATTTCTTCTCAGAAACTAACCCCATAATTTCAGCAATTAGCCTGGTGAACCACCTCCAAATCCTGGTGAACCACCTCCAAATCCTGGTGAACCACCTCCAAATCCTGGTGAACCATCTCCAAATCCTAGTGAACCACCTCCAAATCCTGGTGAACCACCTCCAAATCCTGGTGAACCACCTCCAAATCCTGGTGAACCACCTCCAAATCCTGGTGAACCTCCTCCAAATCCTGGTGAACCTCCTCCAAATCCTGGTGAACCACCTCCAAATCCTGGTGAACCACCTCCAAATCCTGGTGAACCACCTCCAAATCCTGGTGAACCATCTCCAAATCCTAGTGAACCACCTCCAAATCCTGGTGAACCACCTCCAAATCCTGGTGAACCACCTCCAAATCCTGGTGAACCACCTCCAAATCCTGGTGCACCATCTCCAAATCCTGGTGAACCTCCTCCAAATCCTGGTGAACCACCTCCAAATCCTGGTGAACCACCTCCAAATCCTGGTGAACCACCTCCAAATCCTGGTGCACCATCTCCAAATCCTGGTGAACCTCCTCCAAATCCTGGTGACCCACCTCCAAATCCTGGTGAACCACCTCCAAATCCTGGTGAACCACCTCCAAATCTTGGTGAACCAAATCCTTTCTCAAATGTGAAATTTAAACAAAAGTTTTTAATTTGATTCTTCTCTTTATTTCTTTTCATGGCTTTTCCTGATCTGAATACACTTACGTGGGGCACTGTCAAAAATCTCTTAGGAAGTCCTCAACTGTCCCACCATATGGTCTGAGATCCCAGTCCATTTTAGCCAACCCTCCCTCATTCCATTGTTGCCATCTTTGTTTACAGATAAGATACTGGTATGGGATCTTAATTTCTCACCCTCCATCAGTATTAGAACTGTGATCATTTTTTCTGAGAAGATCCCAAACTGCAGAACCACAGAACATTAAAGCACAGAAAACAGTCCCAATGGCCCTTCTTGTCACTGTCAAATTATTAATCTGCCTAGTCCCACTGATTTGTGCATGATTCCATGTCCCTCCATAACTGTCTCATCCATATATCTGCCCAAATTTTTCTTGTATGCTAAAATTGAGCCTGCACTCCCACAACTCTCTGTGTGAAGATGTTCCCCCTCGTGTTCTTCCTCAAATTTCCCCCCTTCACTCTTAACCCATATCTTCTGGTTTGTAACTCACCTAACCTCAGTGGAAAAAGCCTACTTGCACTTGCTATATCTATGACATTCCCCCGCCCCTTGCTATATCTACGATGTTCCTCCGCACCTTGAGGGAGACAAATGCTGAAATTGCAGGGTACCTGGCGGATATATTCAAAATGTCCTTAGTCACAGGGGAAGTGCCAGAGGATTGGAGAGTAGCTCAGGTTGTCCTGTTCTTAAAGAAGGGCTCCAGAATTAAATCAGGCAATTATAGGCCAGTGAGCCTGATATTAGTATTATTTGAAAGATTTCTAAGAGATAGGATACATAGATATTTGGACCATCATTAGCTGATTAAGGACAGTCAGCCTGGATTTATCTGTGATAGGTCTTGTTTAACAAACCTTGTAGAGTTTTTTGAGGAAGTTACCAAGAATGTTGATGAGGGAAAGGCTGTGGGTGTTGTTTATATGGACTTTACAAAGACTTTTGACAAGGTTCCACATGAGGGGTTGGTTCAGAAGGTTAGGACACTAGGTCTACATAGAGAGGTTGCAAACTGGATTTGAAATTGGCTTGGTGGAAGAAAACAGAGAAATGGCTGATGGAATTTAATGAAGACAAGTGTGAGGTGTTGCACTTTGGAAGAGCAAATCAGGGTAAGACGTGCACAGTAAATGGTAGGTCATTGAGGAGTGTGGAGGAGCCACGTGATCTGGGAATACATATACATTTTTCTCTGAAGGTGGTGTCACATGTGGACAGGGTTGTAAAGAAAGCTTTTGGCATCTTAGCCTTTATAAATCAAAGTATTGAGTATAGAAGTTGGGATGTTATATTGAAGTTATTCAAGTCATTGGTGAGACCACACTTCAAATATTGTGTGCAGGTCTGGTCGCCCAGCAGCAAGAAAGATATGAATAATATTGAAAGAGTGCAGAGAAGATTTACGAAGATGTTGTCAGGTCTTCAGGAGTTGAATTACCAGGAAAGATTAAACAGGTTAGGACTATACTTCTTGTAATGAAGAAGAATGAGGGGAGACGATAGAGGTTTATAAGATTATGGAGGGTATAGACAGAGTTGATGTGAGTAGGATGTTTCCACTTAGAATGGGGGAGATAAATACAAGAGGTCACAGCTTTAGGCTGAAAGGGGAGAGGTATAAGAGGAACATTAGGGGAAAGTTTTTCACTTAGAGAGTGGTCAAAGTGTGGAATGAGCTGCCATCTGATGTAGTGAATGCAGATTCAATCTTGAATTTTAAAAATTAATTGGATAAATACATGGATAGGAGAAGTCTGGAGGGTTATGGAACGAGAGCAAGTCAGTGGGACTAGCTAGTTTTATTGGTCGGCACAGAATGGAAGGGTTGAATGGCCTATTTTTTTTTGGCTGTAGCATTCAATAGAACCATAGAACCATACAAAATTACAGCATGGGAACAGGTCCCTTTGGCCCTTCTAGCCTGTGCCAAACTATTTTTTTGCCTCTTCCCACTGACCTGCCCCCTGTCCATAGCCCTCCATAACCCTCCCATCCATGTTCCTGTCCAGATTTTTTTTTAAACGTTAAAATTCACTACTTCAGTTGGCAGCTCGTTCCACACTCCCACCACTCTCAGAAGTTCCCCCTCGTGGTCCCCTAAACTTTTTCCCTTTCACTCTTAACCCTCGTCCTCTGGTTTGAGTCTCACGTACCCTCAGTGGAAAAAAAAAGCCGATCGACATTTACTCTGACTGTCCCCCTCATATGAAATCAACGCTGCAGGTGATAAAGTCCGAAACTTCTTGACCTTTCTCTGTAACTCGGTTTCTGAAGTCCGGGCACTACCCTAGTGAATTTTCCCGGCACTCTTACCATCTTTATGACATCCTTCCTGTAGTTAGGGGACCAAAACTACACATCATACTCCAAATTTGGCCTCCTCAATGACTTATACAACTTTACCATAACATCCCAACTCCTGTACTCAATTAGATTTATAAAGACCAATATGCCAAAAGCTCTCTTCATAAAACTCTCTACCTATGACTTTCAGGGAAGTGTGGAACTGTATTCCCAGATTCCCCTGTTTTACTCCATTTGGGAATGCCCTACCGGTTACTGCATATGTCCTGTCTTGGTTGACCTTTCAAAATGGAACACTTCACACCTGTCAGCATTAAATTCCATCTTTTCCAGCTGGTCCAGATTCCAGTGTAAGCCTTGAGAGCCTCCCTTACTGTCCACTCTATCTCCAATCATTCTGCAACTTGCAAGCTTGCTGATCCAATTTACCAATTTATCATCTAGATCATTGATATCGACAGCAAACAACAATGCTTCCAGTACTGATCCTTGAGGCACACCACTAATCACAGACCTCCAGTCTGAGAAGTAATTATCTATTAGCAGAACCGGCTTCTCGCGCGCAGGAACCGTCAAATCCACTCTACTACCTCACTGTGAGATCAAAGTAACTGAACCTTCCTGACTAACCTCTCATGTAGGACCTTGTCAGAGGCCATACACGTCCATGTAGACAACATCCACTGCCTTTTCCTGATCAAATTCCCAGGTGACCTTCTTACTTTGTTGAAGGGCTCAAGCCCGAATCGTCAGTTATGTACCTTTGGTGTTGCTACATAAAGGACACCATTTGACCTGATGAGCTTCTCCAGCATTGTGTGCTTTTACTCCTCGAAAAAACTCACTAAGATTGATTAAACTACCATTCACAAAGCTCTGTTGACTATCTCTAATCAATCTCTGACTCTCCAAATACGTGTAGATCCTATCTCTTGAGACAGCATCCAAAAATGGACCTACTACAGATGTTAGGCTCACTGGCCTATAAATTCCTAGGAGTTATGCAAGTTTACCTGCTTAATTACCTGTTCAAAACATGCAGGCGGTGTAGTTTAATTGGGTGTAAATTGGGCGCCCCCCCCCTGGACTAGGGCCTCCGTCTGCCTCACTCGACCGAGGCCGGGGCCACCGCCTCCCCCTTGCTCCTGCCCGGACCGGGGCCGCCGCCGCCTACCCTCTGCCCGGACTGCGGCCGGGGCTGCCGCTGCTCTCCCTGTGCCCGGACTGGGGCCGCCGCCTCCACCTCTCTGCCCGGACCGGGGCCTCCGCCTGCCTCACTCGCCCGAAGCCGGGTCCGCCACCTCCCCCTTGCTCCTGCCCGGATCGGGGCCGCCGCCGAGAGAGGTGGAGGCGGTGGCCACAGTCAGGGCACAGGGAGAGCAGCGGCGGCCTCGGCCCCGGTCCGGGCAGTATGGACTGACCTAGGAGGGGAGGCAGACCCCTCCAGCCCGGGTAAGAAACCTGCATAGGAGAAGGCCACTCCGTTATAAAACATATGACCCAAGGACCTTGCTGCCACGTCCCAGCTTCTTGGCTACGGCACACGAACCATGGGTGTAAAGGGTGGGGCCAGTACTGCACGCACTGCACTCCACCTAAAAGCTCCTTTGCGCAGGCCCGAGAACAGGTCCACGTCCTCCCCCTCCACGTCCTCCCCCTCCACGCCCCCCCCCCCTCAAAAGATGCTCACAAACTCAAGCTAGCATGCTGGAACATCAGAACCATGCTAGACAAGGCTGACAGCCACCGACCTGAACGTCGGTCTGCCCTCATTGCACATGAACTCCTCAGACTTGACATCGACATAGTCGCTCTCAGTGAAGTCCCCTTTGCAGATGTAGGCAGCCTCCAAGAACGCGGCGCGGGCTACACACTCTACTGGTCTGGCAAGCCTATGGACGAACGACGCCTATCTGGTGTAGGCTTCATGGTCAAGAACTCCATTGCCTCCAAACTCGAAAACCTCCCGACAGGCCACTCGGACCGGATCATGTCCATGCGACTCCCCCTTCAAAACAGGCGTCGCATCACCCTCATCAGTGTCTATGCTCCAACCCTCCAGGCAGAACCAGCAGAAAAGGACAAGTTCTACACTGACCTGCACAACCTCATCCAACGCACCCCTATAGCCGACAAGGTTGTCATCCTTGGCGACTTCAACGCTCGCGTCGGCAAAGACTCAGAAACCTGGCCAGGAATCCTGGGCAAGCATGGTGTCGGCAAGTGCAACGACAATGGGCGCCTCCTGTTGGAGCTCTGCGCAGAACAGCGGCTTGTCATTACAAACACCCTTTTTCAGCAGAGGGACAGCCTTAAGACCACCTGGATGCATCCCCGATCCAAACACTGGCACCTCCTGGACTACATCCTGGTGCGAGAAAGTGACAAACGAGATGTGCTTCACACCAGGGTCATGCCTAGCGCGGAATGCCACACTGACCACCGGCTGGTTCGCTGCAAGCTCAACCTTCACTTCAAGCCAAAGCCCAGGAACAGTAAAGCCCCCAAAAAGAGGTTCAATGTTGTAAACCTGCAGTCAGACGAAGTGAGAGGAAACTTCCAGGCAAACCTCAAAGCAAAGCTTGACGATGCAATCCGCCTCACGGACCCGTCCCCTGAAACCCTCTGGGATCAGCTGAAGACTACCATACTGCAATCTATTGAAGAGGTACTGGGCTTCTCCTCCAGGAAAAACAAGGACTGGTTCGACGAAAACAGCCAGGAAATCCAGGAGCTGCTGGCAAAGAAGTGAGCTGCCCACCAGGCTCACCTTACAAAGCCGTCCTGTCCAGAGAAGAAACAAGCCTTCCGTCGTGCATGCAGCCATCTTCAGCGCAAACTCCGGGAGATCCAAAATGAGTGGTGGACTAGCCTCGCCAAGCGAACCCAGCTCAGCGCGGACATTGGCGACTTCAGGGGTTTCTACGAGGCTCTAAAGGCTGTGTAAGGCCCCTCACCCCAAGTCCAAAGCCCGCTGCGCAGCTCAGACAGCAAAGTCCTCCTCAGCGACAAGATCTCCATCCTCAACCGATGGTCAGAACACTTCCAATCTCTTTTCAGTGCCAACCGCTCAGTCCAAGATTCCGCCCTGCTCCAGCTCCCTCAACAGCCCCTAAGGCTAGAGCTGGATGAGGTCCTCACCCAGGATGAGACATGTAAGGCAATCGAACAACTGAAAAGTGGCAAAGCAGCAGGTATGGATGGAATCCCCCCAGAGGTCTGGAAGGCTGGCGGCAAAACTCTGCATGTCAAACTGCATGAGTTTTTCAAGCTTTGTTGGGACCAAGGAAAATTGCCTCAGGACCTTCGTGATGCCACCATCATCACCCTGTACAAAAACAAAGGCGAGAAATCAGACTGCTCAAACTACAGGGGAATCACGCTGCTCTCCATTGCAGGCAAAATATTCGCTAGGATTCTCCTAAATAGAATAATACCTAGTGTCGCCGAGAATATTCTCCCAGAATCACAGTGCGGCTTTCGCGCAAACAGAGAAACTACTGACATGGTCTTTGCCCTCAGACAGCTCCAAGAAAAGTGCAGAGAACAAAACAAAGGACTCTACATCACCTTTGTTGACCTCACCAAAGCCTTTGACACCATGAGCAGGAAAGGGCTTTGGCAAATACTAGAGTGCATCGGATGCCCCCCAAAGTTCCTCAACATGGTTATCCAACTGCACGAAAACCAACAAGGTCGGGTCAGATACAGAAATGAGCTCTCTGAACCCTTCTCCATTAACAATGGTGTGAAGCAAGGCTGTGTTCTCGCACCAACCCTCTTTTCAATCTTCTTGAGCATGATGCTGAACCAAGCCATTAAAGACCTCAACAATGAAGACGCTGTTTACATCCGGTACCGCACGGATGGCAGTCTCTTCAATCTGAGGCGCCTGCAAGCTCACACCAAGACACAAGAGAAACTTGTCCGTGAACTACTCTTTGCAGACGATGCCGCTTTAGTTGCCCATTCAGAGCCAGCTCTTCAGCGCTTGACGTCCTGTTTTGCGGAAACTGCCAAAATGTTTGGCCTGGAAGTCAGCCTGAAGAAAACGGAGGTCCTCCATCAGCCAGCTCCCCATCATGACTACCAGCTCCCCCACATCTCCATCAGGCACACAAAACTCAAAACGGTCAACCAGTTTACCTATCTCAGCTGCACCATTTCATCAGATGCAAGGATCGACAACGAGATAGACAACAGACTCGCCAAGGCAAATAGCGCCTTTGGAAGACTACACAAGAGAGTCTGGAAAAACAACCAACTGAAAAACCTCACAAAGATAAGCGTATACAGGGCCGTTGTCATACCCACACTCCTGTTTGGCTCCGAATCATGGGTCCTCTACCGGCATCACCTATGGCTCCTAGAACGCTTCTACCAGCGTTGTCTCCGCTCCATCCTCAACATTCACTGGAGCGCTTTCATCCCTAACGTCGAAGTACTCGAGATGGCAGAGGCCAACAGTATCGAGTCCACGCTGCTGAAGATCCAGCTGCGCTGGGTGGGACACATCTCCAGAATGGAGGACCATCGCCTTCCCAAGATCGTGTTATATGGCGAGCTCTCCACTGGCCACCATGACAGAGGTGCACCAAAGAAAAGGTACAAGGACTGCCTAAAGAAATCTCTTGGTGCCTGCCACATTGACCACCGCCAGTGGGCTGATTTCGCCTCAAACTGTGCATCTTGGCGCCTCACAGTTCGGCACCTTTGAAGAAGACCGCAGAGCCCACCTCACTGACAAAAGACAAAGGAGGAAAAACCCAACACCCAACCCCAACCAACAAATTTTCCCCTGCAACCGCTGCAACCGTGTCTGCCTGTCCCGCATCGGACTTGTCAGCCACAAACGAGCCTGCAGCTGACGTGGACGTTTACCCCCTCCATAAATCTTCGTCCGCGAAGCCAAGCGAAAGAAAAAAAAAATTGGGCGGCATAGACTCATGGGCTGAAATGGCCTGTTATTATGCTATGTTTATATTTTAAAAAAAATTAAATTATAAAGGACAAGATCCAAGATAGTTTTCTCCCTTATAAGGTTTGCGAGTTGCTGTTCAAGAAAACTATTTTTGATGCATTTTATGAGCTGTCTTGATGAATTTGTCAGATTAACATGAAGATTAAAATTCCCCCAAAGATAACTGCCTTAGTTATATATTTGATTATTGCCTTCTTCCCTCTGTCTTTATGCACAGATTCTCACTCCCAGCCATGTTAGTTTAAACCCTCCACTCAGAACCAGCAAACAATCGCCACCCTCCCCCCCAACCTGTCACACCACCACCCCCCCCCCCCACCCCTCTTGAGCTTGATTCCAGACCTGCTCAGTTAGTGGAGAGACTGGTCTGTATTGGTCCCAATCCACAGAAAACGTCAGGAATCGAAATCCATGCCTTCTGCACCATCCACTCGAGCCATATCTTCATCCTAACTGGCTTGGTATTTCCTCTCTTATCATCACACAGCACTGGTAGTTATCCTGAGATTATTACCTTTGAAATCCTGCTGTTAAAATTATCTCCTGAATCCACAGAACCACAGAACTCTGCAGCAAAGAAACAGGTCTTTTGGCTCATCTAATGTCTGCCAAAGTATTATTTTGCCTCATCTGCACCTGGACCATAGACCTCCATTCCCCTCCCATCCATTTTTTTCTTAAATGTCAAAATTGAGCCTACATTCACCATTTCAGCTGGCAGCTTGTTCCACACTCTTCCCCTCCTAATGTTCCATTTAAACAATTCACCTTTCCACATTAATCCATGTCTAGTTTTTGTCTCATCCAAACTCAATGGGAAAAGCTCACTCTATCAATTTCCCTCATAATTTTGCCTTTCTATATCCTCGTTCCAAGAAATTCAGCTTGTAGGATCTCATCCCATTTTTTACCTACGTTCTTGGTATCTGAAGGCACCATGACTACTGGCTGTAACCCTCGCTCTTCAGATAGCGCTGCCGCTTCTGCAAGAAGAATGCAAATACCAGAAGACATCTACATAAAGTGAAGGGAGGGAAGTTTAGGGGTAAATCTTTTTTAATACAGAGAGTAATGGGTGTCTGCAATGCATTGCTGAGGGTGGATGGTGGGGGCTGGTACAATACAGACATTTAATAGACTCTTGGAAAGGCACATGGGTGCAAGAAAATTAGAGGGTTATGAGTGCAAGGACGGGTAGATATAGACCAGCCATTCTCTTTTTTTAAAAAAATTATTTAGTATTTTTTCAAAAAAATAAACAGACTTTTACAGAATAAGTAATCTATAATAATAAAACAATAAAACAAACCCGCCCCTCCCCCTCCCACAAAAGATCCCTCAAGGGAAGCATTAAAAATAAACAAAAACATTCAGTAATTTACAATATTACTAAATTCATATTCTTCATGTAAGGTGTCCACACCTTAACAAAAAAAAATCATAATTATTATGTAAATTGAATGTTATTTTCTCCATATAGAATCATGACTTCAACTCATTCTGCCATCGAATTACATTTAACTCCACTTCATCTTTCCAGGACATAGCAATACATTTGCGAGCAATCGCCAATGTTAGACGAATAAACGCTGTCTGAAACTTGTCTAACCCCAAGTCCACTAACGGAATAAAATAACCTAACAAAAAAATTTTTGGATCTAAAGGAAATTGAACTGAATTGTCCTTCCTCACAGCATTAATAATCCTTGAAGCTTGTTCAGTTTTCAATTGCCATGCCAAGACTTTTTCTGTTCTGTAAACCTAACTCGTTGCTTAGATCTTTGAATCAAATGTTCAAATTGGTCAGTTTGCAATATATTATATTTTAGCTTCAATTTTGTCAAAAAAAGCCTTATTATCTTCTGTACAATTCCTCTGGAATTCCTTTTCCAGCTCTGCTATTTGTTTTTCCAACAACTGAGACTCTACCAGAAATTTCTTCTTTTCCTTTGACCTCATAAAAATGCCTTTAAAGCATCCCCTACAATAAAATTACACCTGACTGTATTCTTATTCAAATCTAAATAAATAGCAATTTGATCCTTAATAAATTTTACAAATTCCGGTTTTTTCAATAACATTGCCTTGAACCTCCAGCGAAAAATTGATGGAATAACTTCTGGCCCCACACAGGAGATAAACAGCAAAGAATGGTCAGAAATGATCCTACTTTTATATTCAGCTGGAATAAAATGTGCTTGCAAATATGTTGATGCTAAAAAAAAATCAATCCTAGAAAATGAATCGTGACATGAAGAATAAAATGAAAAATCTTCCTCAGTAGGATTTAATCTTCTCCAGACCTCGATCAAATTCAGGTCTTTCATCAAGGAAACCAACTGAACTCCTGGTTTTGATTTTTTCACAACTTTTGGAAATTTATCCAATAATGGGTCTAACACACAATTGAAGTCTCCCCCCCAATCAAAACATTCTCCTTAGCTTGACTTAAAGTTAAGAAAGCTTCAGACACAAAATGTTCATCATCAACATTAGGTGCATACACGTTCAATAAAAACCATGACTCAGCAAACAATTTATTAAAATACGACCAACTGATTCCGACAAAGAAACAAGTTCAAATGATATTTTCTTATGAATCAAAATTGCCACTCCTCTTGCTTCTGAAATAAAGGAAGATGAAATTACATGTCCCTCTTCAATTTCAAATGTTCTTTTTCAGTTAAATGAGTCTCCTGCAAAAAAGCAATATCAACTTTCATCTTTTTTATATAAGATAAAACATGTTTTCTCTTAATCGGATTATTTAAACCCTGAACATTAAACCTTACAAAGTTTATATTAGACGTTATTATCAAAGTAAAACTCAAACAACTTTCTATCCCTTCTACTAACTCAAAAAAACCTTAAAATTCCCTTTAAAAGCCCCACTTTCTTTCTATCCCTTCTAATAATTTTTTAAAAAATTAATCTTAAAGCTTCCCTTGATAAATAATCACTAAACAATTCCCAACTCCCCCCCTAACAAAATTAAATGTATTCAAACAAAAAAAATTGTATAAAGCACCCACTTAACTGGGTGTGGACAGAAATAAATCCCCCCCCCCCCCACAGGTGGCAGACGACTTCAGAAAGCTTCAATGACCTCCCTTCCCCCAATTGGATTCGTAAAATGATAAGTCTAAATCAGCTCACAGCCCCATTGATTTTAATCCCAATATCAATCAAGCTCTTTGATAGATTCCCATTCCCGTTTCCATCACCTCTACCTCTTCCTAAGGGTTCCTTTCGGGGTCACCAATGGGGTCTCCTTGCTCCAACGGGAAATGGACCGGATAGTTGACCAGCACGGGCTCAAGTTCCCATACTTGGATAATGTGAACATTTGCGGCCATGATCTGCGGGACCACGATGAAAATCTGGAGAAATTCCTCCAGACGGCCAAAACACATCAACCACACTTACAACAAGGCAAAGTGTGTGTTCTGTACATCACGCCTGACCATTCTCGGTTGCGTTGTCATTGGGCCAGACCCCAGTCATATGCGCCCCCGATGGAACTCCTTCTGATTCGCAGCGTCACTCAAAGCAATGCCCTCTAGTCTACCCAAGGGGAAAAAAAAGACTGTGACTATTCATCTTATATTGGCTACAAGATTTTATAAACCTCTACATGATCCCCCTTTAGACTCCAATGCTCTAAGTCAAAACAAAAGCAAGGATATCAATGTGCTATTCTTTCTCCAGCATCGCTTCAAGGACTTCTCCGAGTGTGGCACGAACGCCGTAAAAAATAAATATGGAGCACTGGGAAGATGCAGCAGAAGCCTGCAACCAAGGACGAGGGCAAGGCGCAAGAGTGATCTTGCGTCAGTTTGAGGAGCGAAGAGCACAGCGGACACCAATTCAATGATGCCCTATATTTGCAGCAACTGCCATTACAGGATCGGCCTCCATAGCTCCAATCGACACTGCTTAACAAACCAGTGACTACCCGAGGCGTAGGACCCATGGTCGATCATGACCGACAGAGGACAAGGATCCTTGCCTTCAGTGTGAAAAGCATTGAATATAACATTGAGGAGGTCATGTTGCAGCTGTTTAAAACTCTGGTTTGGCTGCACCTGGAAGTATTGTGTGGAATTCGAGTCGCCCCATTATAGGAGGGGTGTGGAGGCTTTGAAAAATGGTTCAGAGGAGGTTTACCAAGCTACTGCTTGGATTAGAGGATATGAGCTATCGGGAGATTTTGGATGAACTTTGGTTGTTTTCTCTGGAGGTTTAGGGAAGACCTCATAGAGGTTTATAAAATTTAGTTGCATTGATAGAGTAGATCAGTGGTTCTCAGCCTTTATCTTTCCACTACCATCCCACTTTAAGTAATCCCTATATCATAAGTGCTCTGTAATTAGTAAGGGATTACTTAAGGTGGGATGTGAGTGGGAAAGGAAGACTGAGAATCACTGCTCTAGACCCAATTGTTACTGAAATATTTTGCTTGAGAAAAATTGTCATTGGCCCATTTCCTTTGGAGTTCTGAAACCGTGCACATAACGAGTCAATTAGGTACGATTAAAACAGTGGTTTTCAAACCTTCTCTTTCCACTCACATACCACCTTAAGCAATCCCTTACTAATCACAGAGCACCTATGGAATAGGGAATACTTAAAGTGGTGTGTGAGTGAAAAGAAAAAGGTTGAGAACCACTGGAGTAGATAGTCAGAATCTATTTCCCAGGATAAAAATATGACGCACCACAGTTCTTGCATTTGAGGTGAGGATGGGGGAGGGGGAGGTGGATGTTATGTGGAGCAAGGTTTTTACAGAGAGTGGAAAAAAATCATGGTGGATTTACTGGCAGTACTGTCGCTGGTGTGGACCCAGGAGAACAGGGGGATGTGAGGGTGGGTCGGGTCGGAGACACCACCCCGAACCTAATGCTGACAGTTCCATTCAGGCTTTAAATGGCCCTGTTAAAGGAGCTAACCACTTGAGAGCATCTCGGAAAGAAATGAATTTAGAAGGA
Organism: Narcine bancroftii; assembly: GCF_036971445.1. Taxonomy (NCBI): domain Eukaryota; kingdom Metazoa; phylum Chordata; class Chondrichthyes; order Torpediniformes; family Narcinidae; genus Narcine; species Narcine bancroftii. Next base: position 10,733,739 of record NC_091471.1, read on the forward strand.
ACTTTTTCTTCATCAATGTCTTTATCATGTCTGTGCCCAAAATGGCACCGCCTGAGCTGGGCAGCAGCCACGAGGGGCTGCAGACACCATGGGCACCATTGAGAAGATGAAGCATAGGAGATGACCCTAGAGGACAGTGACCACGGCAGCACACCAGCAAGGGGCTCTGTGGCCAAAGAACCCACACAGGCTGCCAGAGACTGGCCCATGGGAACCGGGAATCAAAACTAGGATTTGAGTGGGTGCTGAGGGCAAGAAGGACACCTGAAGGGCCTCGTGCGGTGAAGTGTGAAAGGTTTGAACAGGAGTCTGTGCAGAGGCTGGAGGCGAATCCACGGTCACTCAGTGACTCCGAAGGGACTCCCTTTTCTTTCTCTTATTGTTAGGGGCGTTGGGTAATGCTAATGGCATCCCTTTGCTTGCCTTGTGGCAGACAGAAGTTGAAGCATATCGTGCAGAGTCCATTTTTAATGTATTATTATACGTGACTCTAAAATTAATCGTGGACCTTGAACCTTGGGGGCCTGGAAGGGGCTGCCAGGGCTAGTGGTGGAAGCACATGCAATTATCCCAGACATTACATACCACAGTGTAACGAGCACAGTTTACAGGGTTCAGCATGGCAATGAAAAGGAAGATCAATTAGCACAAATGATAACAATGAAGAGGCTTCTCTATCGACACATAAATATGCTTCAAAAAAAGGGATGTTGATGATGTGCCAGGAGCTGAGCTTTAGTTTGGTCATAGAACCTAAAATCTGCAGCAAGGTACAGGCCCTTCGGCCCACAGTGTTGTGCCGACCTACTAACCTCCTCTAAAAACTGCCTAGAATTTCCTTACTGACCTGTCCTCTATAGCCACTTTCAGGTGACCAGAATAGCCCGATGTGAAGCCGCATATTCTGCCCGAATGTGGCTGTCAGGAGGCCACTCGGAGGAGTACTCACCAACCCTTCTTCGGGAGGTTTAATCTCCACATCCGAGCAGTCCCCCGAGACACCTGAATACAGCAGCCTGAAAGCGGCTGCTATGGGGCAGGCTGATGACAATCAGCCGGCGACCCAATTCTCCGCGCCTCCCGCTGCCTGACAGCAACCCCCTTCCCCGCTGCCTGACGGTCCCCCTCCCCACTGCCCCTGCCGCGACGTCCCGTGCTGGCCGCCCCTGCCCCAACGTCCCACGCCGACAGGAGCCTGAGTGCGCTCCGAGGCTCCTCTCCTGCAGCTGTCCCTTTCAGGTGGACAGCGCAGCGCTTTCAGGGCTGCCACCTGAAACATCATTCCACAGGGCTGTATTCGCTTCTGCAGGTGCATTCTTGGCAGAGAATGCACCTGAAAGCGGCTTATTTTTCTCAGTTCCATGTACCTATCTAATGGAGTCTTAAGAGATCCTATTGTACCAGCCTCCACCACTGTTGCCAGCAGCGCATTCCATGCACCCATCACTCTCTGTGTGAAAAACATTCCTCTTACATCCACCCCCTGTACTGACTCCCAAGCATCTTAAAACTATGCCCCCTGGTGTTAGACATTTCAGCCCTGGGAAAAAAACCTCTGGCCATTCAATGGACACTATCTTGATAACCTCTATCCTCATCCTCCAAGGGGAAAAGACCAAGTTCACTCGACCTATCCTCATAAGGCATGCTCTCCGATTGAGGCAACAACCATCTTTACCCTCTCTAGAGCACCCACATTCTTCCTGTAGAGGCATGACCAGAACTGAACACCATTGTCCAAGTGGTGTGCAACTAAGGTCTTGTGTAGCTGCAACACCACCTCACGGCTCTTGAACTCGATCACAAGCTTAATGAAGGCCAACTCATAATATGTCTTCTTCACCAAATTAAAGTTCTTGGAAGTCGCTATTGCAAAGGATCTTTCCTGGACCCAACACACGAACGGCATCATGAATAAAGCACGTCAGCGCCTCTACTTCCTCAGGCGATGGCGGAGGTTTGGTCTGACATTGGAAACCCTGGCAAATTTCCATAGAGGTGTGGTGGAAAGCTGCATCACGGTCTGGTATGAGGACACCGAAATCCCTGGAAAAGGTAGTGGACATCAAAGGCAAAATCCTCCCCACCATCAAGAACATCGACGGGGAACGCTGCTGTCGGAGAGCGGCAGCAATCATTGTGGGGGGGCCACACCATCCAGCGCACGCTCTGTTCTCGCTGCTGCCATCAGGCAAGAGGTGTCGGTGCTACAAGACTCGCACCAGCAGGCTCAGGAACAGCTGTTCCCCCTCCCCCATCAGACTCCTCAATGACAAACTCAATCAGAGACTCATTTAAGGATTCGTGCACTTTATTGCTTTTTTCTCTCTTTCTGTATTGCACATGTATACTGTACGTATCTTCTTGAATACACTTTTTGTACTACGAATAAGTGGTAATTCTGCCTGGCCCGCAGGTAAAAGAATCTCAGGGTTGTATGTGGTGTACGTACTCTGACAATAAATCTGAATCTAAATCTGAATCTGAACAGCACAAATATTCTGTCCAGCAGATTCAGTTCAGTCACATGGGCTGAGGGGCCTGTACCTGTGCTGCACTCCACGATGATGTTGTAATGCAGAAAAGAAGAAATATGGTGGTATGATACTACTTATGGCGATAGGTGAATGCAAAGAATCTTTTCCTCAGAGCAGAGGAATTAGAAAGCAGAGGACAGAGGTTTAAGGTAAGGTGAGGGGGGGGGGGAGTTGTGATTTAACAGGAATCTGAGGGGTTACTTTTTTTATACAGAGTGTGTGGGTGTAAGGAGTGGGCTGCCAGAGGAGTTGGCTGAGCAAGGCACTATTGCAACACTTAAGAAAAAATTGGACAGATACATGGATAGGACCTGGGCCAAACGCAGGCCTGTGGGATGAATGTGGGCGAGATGCTTCGCTTGCGCCCACACCTCCTCCCTCAGCACCATTCGGGGCCCCAAATAGTCCTTCCAAGTGAAACAGCATTTCACTTGTGAATCTGCAGGGGTCGTCAACTGCGTCTGGTTCTCCCGCTGCGATCTCTACATTATTAAGACCGGACGCAGACCAGGAGATCGCTCTGTCCAGCCCCTCGGCTCAGTCCACTGCCCAGTCCGCCCAGTGGCCACCCGTTTCAGCTCTCCATCCCATTCCCTTGCCATCATGTCTGTCCTTGGTCTCATACACTGCCAGATTGAGACCATCCGCAAATTGGAGGGGCAACGCCAGATGGCATTAACATTGAATTATCTGGCTTTCGTTAAACCCCACCCCCTTGCTTCTCCATCGTCTCTCCATTCTCTGTCTCCTTTTCACACGGACATGATAAATTCCACCTCGTCCCTTATTATTAACACCTTTTGTTGGTCTTGATTCCTCCCCCATTGTTGGAATTCTGAGCCTCTCTGATATCTCCTGCTTCTCCCTTTTCTGATTTTACCTTGAAGAAGGGCTCAGGCCCGAAATGTCGGCAACATATCTTTGTCTCCTATAGATGCTGAAAAGACCGGTTGAGTTCCTCCAGCATTTCAATGTAAAATTTTATTGAATTCTTCAAACAAAAAGTCTCCCCAAACCCTTGAGTCAGTGTTAAAGTTTATGTAAATCATGAGTTAAAAAACATTAACTAATCCATAAAATGGAAACAAACATGGCAGGAAAACATATCATTTGTGTCATTTCGATGTTTTTACTTCAATCACCACGTCTGCAGCCTTTCGTGTTTCTCTGAGACATTTTGGTTGCAGTGGTAAAGATGGGCTGAATGGCCTGTTTCCGCACAGTATGCACTTTGTACAATGTACATAGTGCACCAAATTCTTGCTACAGTCAAACAGGTACCTCATAAAGTTTTAAAAAAGGACTATGACTTGTTCGAGGTAGTACATACTAAAGACAGATGGAAATAAATACTCTGCTTTGCCTCAGTGCAGGAGAAAATGTGGAGACTCAATAGTACAGTTGTGTTTTTGTGGTGTCAGAATAACAAGGGGAGGTTCGAGTGCTGGAAATTGAAGATAACAGAAAGTGGACTGCAGGCTTCTTAGCAGGGAGAAGACGTTTGACCATAAGAAGGGCAAAAATAGGCCATTCCTCCCATCGAGTCTGCTCCGCTGTTTAATCATGAGCTGATCTATTTTCCCACTCAAGCCCGCTGCCCGGCCTTCTCCCCACAACCATTGATGCCTGCCTGAAATATATCCAATGACTCCAGAACCGCCGGCGGCAATAATCCCATAGATTTACCATGCTCTGGCCAAGGAAATTCCTCCACATCTCTGTTCTAAGCAGACACCCTTCAATCTTGGAGTTGTGGTCTCTTGCCCCAGATGCTCCTGCCATGGGAAACAACCTTTCTACTTTGTTGATGCTTTTCGATAATTGAAATGTTTCAATGAGATCCACCCCCCCGCCCCCCCGTTCTCCTATATTCCAACGAGACCAAGAGCTGTCAAACCCTCCTCATAAGATCACCCTCTAATACCCAGAATCATCCTTGTGAACCTTCTCCGAACCATCTCCAACTTCAGCACATCCTTTGTTAAATTAAGATCTCAAAAAGGCTCAGAATATAGCAAGTGAGGTTTCACCAGTGCTTTATAAACCCTTAATGTCACATCCCTGTTCTTAAATTCTATTCCTTTTGAAATGAACGCTAGCATTGTATTTGCCTTCTCCACCATCTCCAAGTTTACCCTCAGGAAATCTTGCACGAGGTCACCCAGGTCCCTTTGTACTTCCTGAGAAGACTGAAGCCGCCACCTTCCCGTCAACCTTCCACAGGAGCAGTATCGAGAGCACCCGTGTCGGCTGCATCACAGTGTGGTACGGTTGCTGCAGAGAAATGGATCAGAGGTCAATCCACAGGACCATAAGAGTGGCAGAGAGGATCACTGGGGTCTCCCTCCCCCCACCCCCTCCCCCCCCCACCCCGTTGACATGATCTACCAGGATCGTTGTCTGAAGAGGGTAGGCAAAATCATTGCGGACCCCTTCCACATTGCATCTTTCAGCTGCTCCTGTCGGGGAAGAGATACAGGAGGATCAGAGCCAGCGCCACCCGGCTGAGGAACAGCTTCTTCCCAAGGGCAGTGAGAATGCTGAACGACCAAAGTCACTGCTCACACTGACCATCCGAGATTCTCATCTTTACTAAACTATATTTATTTATTTGTATATGTGAATGATAGTCCTGTATATTTATTGTCTGTCTGTATATGTGTTATGTCTGGTTGTGTATCTGCATGTTTTGCACTGAGGACTGGAGAATACCGTTTTGTCGAGTTGTAACTTGTACAATCAGATGATTGGACCTGACTTGATCTGGGTATTTTCATTTAGAAAGTAGTCAGCCCGTTCATTTTTTTTCTAACAAAGTACATGACCGTACACTTTCTGACATTGTGAATGGTGGAGAGGGCTCGAAGAGCCAGGGAGCCAACTCCAATTTATTGTTCCTATGTTGTAAGCAGGCAGCCCCTCCCTTCGCACCACACTGCGGTGCCAGCCCAGATTACACGCATGGTTCCAGGCGTTGTCTCAGAATGCGCAGGGTGACAGAATGAACCAATCTGACACTGATCTACAGCATTGTTCCCTTTGGCATTAGCTTGAGCAGATGTGGCTTGATGCCTGTGTACAGCTGGGCTAAAGGCACAGATGTTTGAAAAAAAAAGCAATCAAGATGCAATTCATGCAAGATTCACAGACAAATGTCAGTATTATGCACAGTGATTTGATCAATTTACTTTTTTACTTGAAACTCCAGTTCCCTCAGTTTGCAAAATGCTTTACCCCTCTGGAACAGCTAAACAACTTCCTTACAGTGCCAGAAAGAACCATTAAGGTAAGCAATTTGCTTTTGCCCTAATTAATCAATGTCTGAGCTGTCATCAATACTCCTGGGTTCTTTTTCTCATCCTTTCCCTCTCAGAAGTCAGATATCTGTGGGTTCAGAAATTTCATCAAGGCTGACATGCTCTACGCCAATGGTTCTCAACCCATTTTTTCCACTCTCACACCACCTTAAGTAATCCTATTCCTTAGGTTCTCCATGGTTAGTAAGGGATTACTTAAGGTGGTATATGAGTGGGGAAAAATGTTGAGGACCATTGCTCAGTGCAGAGGGAATGTGGCACCATCTAAGATGCCACCTTTCAGAGAGAGAGAGAGAGAGAGAGAGAGAGAGAGAGAGAGAGAGAGAGAGAGAGAGAGAGAGTGAGACGGACGAGGCACTACTGGTTGGAGGTTATTCTTTAACAAACTGTGACAATCACTGGGAAAATCTCAAGTTCACATTTATTGTCACGTAGCAGGTTATATAGTGTAAAAGTTTGGGTTTTTTTCGCGCTATCCAGCAAGTCAACGCAATCATCTGGAGAGCAAGTAAAACATAATACAGAATGCATAGGGACAGAGAGATTGAGAGAGAGGTCAGAACGGAGCAATGGCAACTTTATTTTGCTCATGTGAGGTTCTTCCAGGATTATGAAAACAGCAGCAATTAAATTGTCCTTGAATCTGGTGTCTGATCTCGCACTTGTAAATCTGTCATCGCATCGAATCCACGCTGCTGAAGATCCAACTGCGCTGGGTGGGTCACATCTCCAGAATGGAGGACCATCGCCTTCCCAAGATCGTGTTATATGGCGAGCTCTCCACTGGCCACTGAGAGAGAGGTGCACCAAAGAAGAGGTACAAGGACTGCCAAAAGAAATCTCTTGGTGCCTGCCACATTGACCACCGCCAGTGGGCTGATCTCGCCTCCAACCGTGCATCTCGGTGCCTCACAGTTCGGCGGGCAGCGACCTCCTTTGAAGAAGACCACAGAGCCCACCTCACTGTCAAAAGACAAAGGAGAATAAACCCAACACCCAACCCCAACTCACCAATTTTCCCTTGCAACCGCTGCAACTGTGTCTGGCTGACTTGTCAGCCACAAACGAGCCTGCAGCTGGCGTGGACATTACCCCTGCATAAATCTTCGTCCGTGAAGCCAAGCCAAAGAAATCTGCCTCCTGAGGGGAGGAGGGAGAAGAGAGTGTGGGGTGAGTTTTTGAAGATGTTGGCTGCTCTTCCAAGACAGTGGGAAAGATAGACGGAATAGCTGGAGGGAAGGAGGCTGAGTGTATGATGGCCAGACCTGCGTTCACAACCTTCTGCTGTTACTTCCAGTCTTGAGTGGAGAAATTCCTGTACCAGGCAGTGATGGACCCTGCCAGGATACATTTGACAATGCATCTGTAAAAGTTATTGAGGGACACACAGGTGACATGCTGAATGCAGTTAGACCAGGACAGGTCGTTGGAGATACTGATATCGAAGTATGGAATGCTATCTACGATCTCCTCCTCACCACCATTGATGTGAACAAGTGAGTGAGCTCCATTCCTCCAGGAGGTCTATAACCAGCTCCTTTGTCTTGCTGATATTAACCATATTGAGGGAGAGCTTATTACCGTAACACCAATCCACTCACCCAGTGGTTCCCTCAGCTTGTTTCCATGTAGGCCACAGAGACCCCTCAATCCATTGAGGTCAGGGTGGGTCTGAAGTCATGTCTCAATCCTCCCAGGTGACCTTGGGTGGTGTGGCGAGCAATCAGCCAGTGTGGTCAGTGAGGCCATCTGGCTGTCCCTCAATATAAGAAGCTTGGCACTCAACACTCAGTCACAGTCCCTATCAGACCTCCACACAAATCAGATTCAGACTGATGCAGAAGTGTTTTCTTACTGCTTGTTAGAACCATAGAACATTACAGCAGGGAAACAGGTTCTTTGGTCCTTCAAGTCCGTGGTGAACTATTATTCTGTCATAGTCCCACTGACATGCACATAGACTATAGCTCTCCAATCCATGTGCCTGTCCAAATTCTTCTTAAAATTGAGCCTTCATTCACCAGTTCAACCAGCCGCTCGTTCCCCACTCCCACCGCTCTCTGCACGAAGAGAATTGTTGTTTTTTTTTAATTCAGTCAAGGCTCAAGAGGCTCCTGTTTATGAGGTAAGACACATTTTATATATATAATGTGTCTTATCACATCCTTCTTGTCAGGTCTGGATAGTTGGAATTCTGAGCCTCTCTGATATCTCCTGCTTCTCCCTTTTCTGATTTTACCTTGAAGAAGGGCTCAGGCCCGAAATGTCGGCAACATATCTTTGTCTCCTCTAGACGCTGAAAAGACCGGCTGAGTTCCTCCAGCATTTCAATGTAAAATTTTATTGAGTTCTTCAAACAAAAATCCCAATGGCATAGGGATTACTTAAAGTGGTGTGTGAGTGAAAAGACAAAAGTTGAGAACCACTGTGTAAGAAGTCTATTGGCTATTGCAAGCAACTGAATAGCATTTAATGGGGTTATAATTGAAGATAAAGGCATGAAACCATGTTGAAATCATGGCAGGTCACAGGTGTGCATTATCTACAAAAGGACCAAGGACATGGAAACTGGTGAAAAAACTTCAGGAGAAGGGCTCACATTAAGGGTGCATGGTTTGCGTAGCGGTTAGCGCAACACCTTTACCGTGCCAGGGATCGGGACCGGACCAGTGTTCAAATGCTGCCCTGTCTGTAAGGAGTTTGTACGTTCTCCCCTTCTCTGTGGGGGTTTTCTCCGGGGGCTCCACCATTCAAAAACGTTCCGGGGGTGTAGGTTGATTGGGTGTAAATTATGGGCGGCACGGACTCGTGGGCCAAAATGGACTGTTACCGTGTTGTATGGCTAAATAGATAAAGTAGCCTGAGCAGCAATTTTGTTTGGGCGTTTTTATGTTCAGTGTATGTTTGGAGTGTTTTTAGTTCTTCAAACATGTTAAATAAAATGCTTCAAATAAGATAAAGATGTGTTTTTTACAGAGCGGCCTTTGACCTGAAAATATTGCTCAATGAACACCTTTTGTCTGTTGGTCTGTTCTCCTCGCTTTGCCCTTTCTTTTCTTCTCCCCAGCTTTTAATTCAGGTGCCTGCCTGCCTTTTACTTGTACCTTGCAGAATGGCTCAGGCCCAAAGTGTCAGTTATAGATCTTTGCCTGTAATGGATGCTGCAAGACCTGGCTGAGTTCCTAGAATGTAGGATGTTGAACTGCAGCACAGTACAGGCTCTTCATGGGCCATAGCACATTAGGCCAGAACCAAGTCGGCCTTAGACCAAAAAGGATTGAGCATCTCCACCTCTCAGGTATTGTCACAAGTCTACAAGATTATGAAAGCCATACATAGGGAGGCCAGCCAGCACCCTTTTCCCTGGGCGAGACTAGCAAACACTAGTGAGGGGAGGAAAGTTTAGGTGAGTTGTCAAGGGTAAGATTTTTTTTACACGGAGAAGCATTGGGTGCCTGGAATGCATTGTCAGAGATGGTGCTGGAGGCTGGTTCATTAGGGACATTTAAAAGACTCTTAGACAGGCACACAAATGCAAGAAAAAATGGAGGGTTATGGGTGTGAGCTAGGGAAGGTTCAGTTATTGAGTAGGTTTATGTAGGTCGGCACAACATCATGGGCCGAAAGGCCTGTACTGTGCTGTATTGTTCCCTGTTCTATGTTTCTATGCATGTTCTATGTAGATCAAGGAATGTTTTGTGGAGTCATTGGGTCACAGAGCAGAGAAGCAGGTCCACACAAATTGTCACCCTGGTCTACATTTATACAATTCATCTGCATTAGATCGATAGCCTTGGTATATGCCTTGATGTAAAAAAACAGAAATGCTGGAGGAACAACATTAAGAGCCAAAGGGCCTGTACTGTGCTGTAGTGTTCTATGTTCGAGGAACTCAGCAGGTCTCACAACATCCATAGGAGGTAAAGATCTATAACAAACATTTCGGGGTTGAGCCCTCTTTCAAGGTATGAGTGAAAGGCAGGCAGGCACCTGAATTAAAAATGGGGAGAAGAAAAGGGCAGGAGGTGAACAGAACAGCAGACAAAAGGTGCTTAATGGGCACATATAGGATAGGAGAGAGGAAAGGTGAGATTTGATTGTTGGCTCTGTGAATGCAGAGCTGGGGGAAAAGAGAGGAGAAAGGGAAAGATAGACAGAGCTAGAGGAGAGGAGACATAGGGATCGATGGAGAAGGGGGTTGCTATGAGAAACCAGAGAAATCGATGTTAATGTCACCCAGTTGGAGGGTGCCTAGACAGAATATGAGATGCTGTTCCTCCAATTTGCGGGTGGTCTCAGTATGGCAGAGCATGAGTCCACGGACAGACATGTCAGCATGGGATGGGGTAGGGAATTAAAATGGGTGGCCAATACAAGATCACACTATTATGTTGGATAGAGGCAAGGTGCTCAATGAAGCGATCTCCCAGTCTGCGCCCAGTCCCGCCGATATAGAGGAGCGGAATCGGACATTTTGGCATTCTGCAGTTTGGCGCTGAATATTTTAGCGCTCTCATTTGATGATGGACATGGCATTTAATTTATTATAATTTTAATTAAATATAACAAAAAATATTAATTGATTGTCATAATTGATTTCTGGTATAATCCCAGTATAATAGGTAATAGGTAAAAATGGGCTGACCTGCTGATTGATTCCAGCATCTGTATAAACCTCCCAATTTCATGCATCCTCTCCTTGCGGGAGGGATAGTGTTACCCTGGGGAGGGGAGTGTTACTGGGGGTCATAATCTCATTGGAAGAGGGGGGGGGGAAATTTTACCAAAAGCCCTGTTTGCTGGGGAAGGGGTGGGGAGGGAGTTTCAGGTTCGATCTCCCAGCAGGCAATGCAGTGGGATGGAGTCGGCCAGCGAATGGTGAGTGGGGCGGGCAAGGAGCCGGCCTTGGATACCGTCCGTGTGGGGAGTTTGTCCATCCGCTAACTACGGTACGTCCTAACTGTTAGTGCCAGAATGACAGGCGCCAAAACGTAGGCACCAAAATGTCCTATACCCATAGAGAAGACCACAACAGGAGCAATGGATACAACAGACGACTCTTGCAGAGCCACAAGGAAGGACTGCACAAATGCTTGAATGCTCAGTCCTGCGTCAAATCTTTCGAGAAAGAACACTTTGCGCATATACAGCACCTCTTATGTCTCTTAGAGGGGGTTTCTGAGCATCTTTACACCCAGTGTAGCAAGTGTAGAAAACGTATCGGCCAGCTTACACACAAGAAGTTCCCACTCACAACAGTGGGATAATCATCAGGTCATCCTGTCCTGGATTTGTCCCGGACCCTCCATGTCGATGCAATCATGAAGAAGGCTCACCAGCGGCTATACTTTTTGAGGTGTTTGAGGACATGAGGCACGTCACTGGAGACTTTCCACAGGTGTACCGTATGCAACGCATCACTGTCGGATCTATAGCACATGGCAAAAAAAAAATTCCAGAGGGTTGTTACCTCAGCCTGCGAAATCACAGACACCAGACTTACTCCATCGAGGACATCTACAAGAGCCAGTGTGTTAAGAAAGTCGCCTCTATCACCATCCATTCCATGTCCTCTGCACTCTGCTACCATCAGGGAAAAGGTACAAGAGCTTAAAGACGAGCACTTAGGGGCACAAGGTCAGCTTCTTCCCCACTGCCATCAGATTCCTGAATGATCAATCAAGAAAAGACACTGCCTCACTTTGACTTTTCGCGCACGATTTTTGTTTATTTCGTAAGATGGTTTATGTAAATGTTTGCCCTGTGATGTTCTCCAAAACAATGGATTTCATGACTTGATCATGATAATAAATTTTGATTCTGATTCATCCTGTGATTAATAGGGAGTGAGGAAGTGATATTGGACAGAACCCTGGGGAAATGCTTTCTCGTTCCTCAGTATAGATTCTAGATTTATTTATTGTACAGAACATATAATATTGCATGAAATTGCCTTCTGCCTGCTGAAGGCAGACAAAGAGTCGCCATAAGTGTTGCCCTTCGTCTCTTACAGTACAAGAGAAAGAAAAGCAAAAGTGTCCCTTCGGAGACACTGAGGGTCCATGGATTTGCTTCCTGTGCTCCCGCAGCCTCTGCACCTGTGCAGGCTCCTGTTCAATCCATCGACAACCCGAGATCCAAACCTCTGATCACAAGATATCTGAACAGAGTAGGCCAATCAACCCATCGAGTCTGCTCTGCTGTTCTATCGTGAGCTGATCCGTCCTCCCACTCAACCACATTTCTCCCCGTAATCCTTAATGCCCTGACTAAGACTAATGTCCTGACTCCCACATGCACATACAATTACAGTGTCAGTGACCCAGGTTCGAAGGAGTTTGTAAGCTCTCCATGTGTCTGCGTGGATTTATCCCAGTTGCTCCGGGTTCCTCCCAGCCTTTCAATCACCTGCCAATCTTAACCTTAAATACACCCAATAACTTCGCTTCCACAGCCTCCCTTAGCAACAAGTTCCACAGACTCATGGCCCTCTGGGTGAAGAAAGTTTACCACGTTCGTGTTTTAAATTGATGCCCTTTTACCCTGAAGTTGTTCCCTCTTGCCCTGGACTCCCTTACCATGGGAAACAACCTTGGCACATCTACTCTGTCCAAGATATTCAAAATGTCTCTATGATATCCCCCTCCTTCTGTATTCTAGCGAGTACAGTCCAACAGATATCATTCTATTAAATCTTCCATGAAACCTATCCAATGTCACCACATCTTTCAATGCCTTCAGTGCCCAAGGCCCTATGGGAGCCATGGGATCTTCTGTCTCCTCTGAGCAGAGAGGTCGGGCCACAGTTTAACAGTTCATCCATGAACACTAATTGAGGCAGAACAGTGTGATCTCACTGTCTTGGTCCAGATGTTTGAGCTCGTCATCAGATTCAGAGACCACCCATCGACATTTGAGCTCTTGCACTTGATCTTTCAGCCCCAGATTAGTACGATTTAACATCTGGTCCCTCCTTTTTTAATTAATTCTGCAAAATCTTGAAGTAACATACTTGGTTCTCAAAGGTGCAGATTTTTTTTGTGTGAACAGCAAGTCACGGAGTGCAACAGCAAGACATTCCCTCATTTTTCATGACTGGACTCAGCTGTTTGCAGTCTGAGTCGGACGTGACCCTGAGTTGAGTTTGAGCAACATATCCTTGCCATTATAATATAATATAATAATAACAATTACAGCACGGAAACAGGCCATTAGGCCCTTCTAGTCCGCACCGAACCAAACACCCCTTTCTAATCCCACCTCCCTGCACAATGCCCATAACCCTCCATCTTCCTCTCATCCATATACCTGTCCAACCTTTTCTTAAATAATACAATTGACTCCGCCGCCACTATTTCTCCCGGAAGATCATTCCACACAGCTACCACTCTCTGAGTAAAGAAGTTCCCCCTCATGTTACCTCTAAACCTCTGCCCCTTAATTCTTAACTCATGTCCTCTTGTTTTAATCTTTCCTCCTCTTAACGGAAATAGTCTATCCACATCCACTCTGTCTATCCCTTTCATAATCTTAAATACTTCTATCAAATCCCCTCTCAACCTTCTACGCTCCAAAGAATAAAGACCCAATCTGTCCAATCTCTCCCCATACTCCAGATGCTTAAACCCAGGCAACATTCTGGTAAACCTTCTCTGCACTCTCTCCACTCTGTTTATATCCTTCCTATAATTAGGCGACCAGAACTGCACACAGAACTCCAAATTAGGCCGCACCAACGTCTTATACAATCTCAACATCACCTCCCAACTCCTATATTCCATGCAATGATTGATAAAGGCCAGCATACTAAAAGCCTTCTTCACCACCCTATTCACGTGAGTTTCTACCTTCAGGGAACGATGTACCGTCACTCCTAAATCTTTCTGCTCTTCTGTATTCCTCAATGCTCTCCCATTTACCACATATGTCCTATTCTGATTCTTCTTACCAAAATGAAGCACCTCACACTTATCAGCATTAAATTCCATCTGCCATTTTTCAGCCCACTTTTCTAAGCAGCCCAAATCCCTCTGCAATCCTAGAAAACCTTCTTCATTATCCACTATTCCACCTATCTTAGTATCGTCTGCATATTTACTAATCCAATTCACCACCCCATCATCTAGATCATTAATGTATATAACGAACAACAATGGGCCCAATACAGATCCTTGAGGCACACCACTGGTCACCGGCCTCCAACCTGACAGACAATTATCCACTACCACTCTCTGGCCTCTCCCTTTCAGCCAATGTTCAATCCATTTGACTATCTCAAAATTTATACCTAAAGACTGCACCTTCCTAACTAACCTTCCATGTGGTACCTTATCGAAGGCCTTACTGAAGTCCATATAGACAACATCCACTGCGCTACCCTCATCCACATTCCTAGTCACCTCTTCAAAAAATTCAATCAGATTGGTCAAACATGACCTTCCACCCACAAATCCATGTTGAGTACTCCTGATCAGACCCTGTCTATCCAGATGTTTATAAGTACTATCTCTAAGAACTTTCTCCATTAATTTACCTACCACAGACGTCAAACTTACAGGCCGATAGTTGCCAGGCTTCCTCCTTGAACCCTTTTTAAATAACGGAACCACATGCGCAATGCGCCAATCCTCCGGCACTATCCCCATATCTAATGACATTCGAAAAATTACCGCCAGAGCCTCTGCTATTTCCTCCTTCACTTCTCTCAATGTCCTGGGGAAGATCCCGTCTGGTCCTGGAGACTTATCCACCTTTATATTCTTCAAAAGCCTTAAAACTACACCTTTTGTAATCTCTATATTCCCCATATTTACCCAATTTGCTTTTTTTATCCCACATCTCCCAATATCCTTCTCCTTAGTGAATACCGAAGAAAAGAAACTGTTCAATATCTCCCCCATTTCTCTAGGTTCCACACACAGTTTTCCACTCTGATTTTCTAAGGGACCAATTTTGTCTCTAGCTTTCCTCTTACCATTAACATATTTGTAGAACTCTTTTGGATTTGTTTTCACCCTGCTTGCCATAGTTTTCTCGTACCTTCTTTTAGCTTTCCTAATTCCTCTCTTAAGATTCCTCTTACATTCAATGTATCTTTCAAACATCTCCTTAACTCCATGCTTCTTATATCTAATGTACGCCTCCCTTTTTCTTCGAACCAAGTTTCCAATATTCCTTGAAAACCACGGCTCTCTCAAACCTTTTGCCCCTCCTTTTAACCTAACAGGAACATAAAGCTTTTGCACTCTCAAAATCTGATCTTTAAAAGACTTCCATCTCTCTACTACATCCTGCCCATAAAACAAATTGTCCCAATGCACACCCTGCAAGTCCTTTCGCATCTCCTCAAATCTAGCTTTTCCCCAATCAAAAACCTCAATCCTTGGCCCTGATTTCTCTCTTTCCATAATGACATTGAAGCTGATGGCATTATGATCACTGGACCCGAAGTGCTCGCCAACACTAACCTCCGTCACTTGACCCATCCCATTTGCCAACAGTAGATCTAACACTGCTCCTTCTCTGGTCGGCACCTCTACATATTGTTGTAAAAAACTATCTTGCACACATTTCACAAACTCTAACCCATCCATTCCTTTCACAGAATGTGTTTCCCAATCTATATGTGGAAAATTAAAATCTCCCATAATTACAACCCTGTGCTTATCACAAATATCTACTATCTCCCTACAGATTTGCTCCTCTAGGCCTCGGTCCCCTCCGGGTGGTCTATAATACACCCCTACAAGTGTAACCTCTCCTTTCCTACTCCTCAGTTCCACCCAAATAGCCTCCGTGGATGTGCCCTCTAATCTATCCTTCCTAGGCACCGCTGTAATATTTTCCCTGACAAGCAATGCAACCCCACCTCCTCTTGCCCCTCCGACTCTATCACACCTAAAACAACGAAACCCAGGGATATTCAGTTGCCAATCACATCCCTCCTGCAACCATGTCTCACTAATCGCTACCACATCATACTTCCAAGTATCAATCCACACCTTCAGCTCATCCACCTTTTTTACAATACTCCTGGCATTAAAATATATGAATTTCAGGGATTTCCCAATTTTTAATCCCTGTTTTCCCTCATCTTTAAGAACAACATTATTTACTTTTCCTGACAATTGCCCTTCATCTTCTTCCAGAGCATTTCCCTTCTCTATCACCTGCCCATCCATATTCAAATACTTACTACAAACTTTCATTGTTTTCATTCTAACCTTCTCCTTACTGCTCTGTACTATTTTGTTCCCTCCCCCCAACCATTCTAGTTTAAAGGATCCTGAGTAGCCCTAGCAAATACCTCTGCCAGGATTCTGGTCCCCCTGGGATTTAAGTGTAACCCGTCCTTACTGTACAGGTCACATCTCCCCCAAAAAAGGTCCCAGTTATCCAGAAACTTAAAACCCTGCCCCTTACTCCACCCCTTCAGCCACGTGTTAATCCTCCACCTCATCATTTCTATTCACACTGTCACGTGGCAGTGACACGTTGAAGTAACTAGCTCCAGATGTTATCTTCTGTGGGTGTGTGCTGGATGGTTGGTTTTTTAAAAAACTAGCTATTTTGAGCTGAATATAGAGGGCAGAAGAGCACAGGAACTGGCCCTTCAGCCCATATGTCTGTGCTGTAAGTGATGCCCAAATAAAAATAAATCTTCATCTCAGAATCTCTAGCATTCCCTCTCTTGGAGAGTTAGACCATTGAGCATAGGCCCTTGGCCTAAAATGTTGTGCTGATCTCTACAAACCTATTCCAAGATCATTATAATAATTTCTCCCCCCCCCCCACCACAGCCCATAACCTCCTTTTTTCTTACATCCATGTGCCCACCTAAGAGTCTTTTAAATGTCCTTCATTGCGTTGCCTATCCCTCCCTCTCTGCCTACCCTGCCTGCTATTTGGCCACATCTTGGCAAAGGGCTCAGGCCCGAAACGCTGGTTATACATCTTTATTTTTGCCACCTTGTGGTGGTCCACCACCGGCCTACTGCAGGGGGGCAACCTTTGTACCTGCAGGAGTGTAAGGGGACAGGACAACACCTGGCCGGCTGTCAATCAGTTGGCCTGAATGGATCAAACCCCACCCGGTCGGGTGTCAATCGCCCTCCGGGATATAAGCCTACACCGGCCTCCCGAGGCCTCACTCAGAGTTGCTGCAGCCACAGCCAGCCTGGCTCTGTGGAAGTCTTTGTGGATTAAAGCCTGTTGTTCAGTCTTTACCTTGTGTGTGTCTGATTCTGTCTAACACCACACCACAAAATTTTCCCACGGCTGCATGGAAAAACTCCTGAACGCAGGGAGCCTCGAGATCGACCCACGCCACCCGGAAGCACAGACACGCTTCGAGATATGGCAACACGCGGTTGAGGCAATCAACCGATTGGAAGAGGTTGGTCAAAGCTGGGTCCCTGTGCCTTCCAGGTAACTAAAGGCTGCTCCACATACAAGAGTGCAATGGACACGCTCAAGAACTTGTACAAGCCCCCCATGAATGTGGTCTGTGGAAGGTACCTCCTCAACACCCGAGCCCAGCAACCCGGGGAGACAGCTGAGTCTTACCTGGGACACTTGCGAGAGTTGGCCCGACCGCGTCTGGCTGAATCCAGGGTAGGTGTAGAAGAGGTCGAGAGGCTGATCCGGGACTCCTTCATCTGAGGGCTATGCTTGAGGGCCATCTGGCAGAAGCTGCTGGAAGACAACATCTATGCCCTAACCAGGACTGAGGAAGTGGTCCAAACCCTGGAAGCAGCAGCCCTGCATGTCGAAACCTTTGATTCCAGGTTCCCCCAGGCTCCCTCATGGCCCTCTCACACTGAAGCTGCAGCCCTAGGCCGAGCTGGTGAGGAGAACATCATTGCAGCAGGCGCCCAGCGCCCCTATAAGTACTGTGGGTCCTGGTGTAGGTCAGTTCGACGATCGCACCAAAACTGCCCAGCTTGGAACCAGTATTGTTCCCAATGCGGCAAGAAAGGCAACTTTGCAAAAATATGCCTCTCTAAACCTGCTGGCAGCTCAGCGGCCCTCTATGACCCCCCTACCTTCCCTGCGGATCCCCCACATGCGTGCGCCATTGTCCCCATGATGTATTCCACCTTCCCCAACTTTGACCGCACAACATATGGCCCCGCTAGCAGCCGTCGCAGCGTGTGCCCCGAGAATCTGCACCTGCCCTCGCTGAGAACCACAGTGACGTCACTTCTGGATCACGGCGTGATGTCACTTCCGGCTGACGTAATGACATCACTGCCGCCAGCAGTGAGGATATTACTTCCCCCAGTGCAGCGGACATGTCTGGGGCAGGAGGGCAGCCATGCAGCGGCTCCCCATGTGCCGCCGTCATCTTGAGCCAGGCAGCGCCAGACATGGAGGTCCCCGGACGATGTTGAGAATGATGTGGTCAACAAGGGCGATGACCAGGCTGCCCTACTGATGCTCCCCACGCCTCCGGAGGCCATCGGCTACGGCATGCTGCTCCTCATGACTGATGTCGACGTGGTCAACATGGGCAATGAC
Organism: Narcine bancroftii; assembly: GCF_036971445.1. Lineage (NCBI taxonomy): Eukaryota > Metazoa > Chordata > Chondrichthyes > Torpediniformes > Narcinidae > Narcine > Narcine bancroftii. The sequence goes on from NC_091471.1 coordinate 10,752,112, forward strand.
CAAGCCACCCTATTGATGCTCCCCATCCCTCTGGATAGCGACGACTCTGAGATTGTCCTGGCCACCACCACGCTGACCAGGGACACTCGCTATGATCACGGGTGCTCGAAGATGGACGTGCAAGTCAATGGGCAGGTAACAAAGTGTCTGTTGGTCTGTGGCAGCACCGAGAGCTTCATTCACCCAAGCATGGCCCACTCCCTAAGGTTAAAGTTCCACCCCACCAACTGCTCAATCGCCCTCAGCACCAAGGATAAAACTGTTGGTACCCTCGGGCGCTGCTCGGTCGATATAATGGTGGGAGGGGAGACTTACACAGGATTCAGGCTCCTGGTCATGCCCAAACTCTATGCACCACTCCTCCTGGGCCTGGATTTCCAGTGCCACCTGTAGAGTGTCACCTTTGCCTTTGGGGGGCCCCAACTTCCACTCACATTGCACAGCACGCCAACCTACCAGCCCCGGCCAACCTGCAGCCTGTCTACACTGCGCGTAACCCCAATGGCGCTCTTTCCACATCTTGCGCTAGGCTGCAAGATGATCACTGCCAAAAGTAGGCGCTATGATGCTGCAGACAGAGACTTTATCAAGGTGGAGGTGCGGCGACTCCTGGTGGAAGGCATTATAGAGCCCAGTAACAGCCATTGGAGAGCCAAAGTCCTGGTGGTCAAAGGGGAAAGGAAGCTGAGGATGGTCGTGGATTACAGCCAGACCATTAATCGGTACACCCAGCTGGATCCCTACCCCCTGCCGAGGATCGCTGACATGGTCAATGAGATTGCCACTATTGGGTTTTCTCTACGATTGACCTGAAGTCGGCGTATCACCAAATCCCTATCCACCTGAAAGACAAGCCCTACACTGTATTTGAGGCAGATAGGCGCCTGTACCAGTTCTGCCGGGTTCCTTTTGGGGTCACGAACGGGGTCTCCGTCTTCCAGTGGGAGATGGATCGCATGGTAGACTGGCACAAGCTGAAGGCGACGTTCCCATATCTGGATAACGTCACTATCTGCGGCCGTGACCAGCAGGACCATGATGCTAACCTGGAAAAATTCCTCCATACGGCTGCGGAGCTGAACCTCACTTACAACCAGGAGAAGTGTGTGTTCAGCACCACCCGCCTCACCATCCTGGGGTACATCGTGGCCCATGGAGTAGTCGGCCCAGATCCAGAAAGGATGCACTCATTAATGGAGTTACTCCTCCCCCCCCCCACACTAAAGGCCCTCCGCAGGTGCCTGGGCCTGTTCTCTTAATACTTGCTGTGGGTCCCTCACTTCTCGGACAAGGTCAGCCCACTGTCCCAAGCCACAACTTTTTCCCTCCCACTTAAGGCACAGGCAGCCTTCACCCGCATCAAGCAAGACATCGCGGATGCCACGATGCAGGCTGTGGATGAGGACTCCCCCTTCCAGGTGCAGAATGATGCCTCCGAGATGGCTACCCACAACCAAGGGGGGCAACCTGTTGCCTTCTTCTCCAGGACCCTCCACGGCTCTAAGCGAGGGCACTCCGCCATTGAAAAGGAGGCCCAGGCAATTCTGGAAGCCGTCCGCCACTGGCATCACTATCTAGCCAGCAGGAGATTCACGCTCCTCACGGAGCAGCGGGCTGAGGCGTTCATGTTTAACTCTACCCACAAGAGCAATATCAGAAATGACAAGATCCTGCACTGGAGAGTCGAGCTGACAACCTACAGCTACGACATCCAGTACCGCGCCGGGAAGTTTAACGATTCCCCTGATGCTTACTCTCGGACCTGCACATCTATGCATGACAACAGGTTGCAGGCATTGCATGAGTCCCTCTGCCATTCGGTCGTCACCCGGTTGTACCATTTTGTTAAGTCCCGAAATCTGCCATACACCATCAAGGATGTCAGGGACATGACTGAGGCCTGTCGGGTCTGTGCAGAGTGTAAACCCCATTACTTCCGCCCCACCCTCCCCCCCCCGGCCCACGTTGTAAAGGCTACTCGGCCTTTCGAGCGTCTCGGCGTGGACTTCAAAGGGCCCCTGCCTTCCATGAACCAAAACGTCTACTTCCCTTTCGCTATCCCTTGTCCGGACACCTCCATGGCCACCGTCATCAGGGCTTTGAGGCAGATTTTCACTATGTTTGGCTACCCCGCCTTCATCCACAGCGACCGGGGATCTAGTTTTATGAGCGACGAGCTGCGTCAGTACCTGATGGTGAGGAGTATCACGACCAGTCACTCGACAAGCTATAACCCAAGAGGCAACGGGCAAGTGGAACGCGAGAATGGGGTGGTTTGGAAGGTAGTCTTCCTGGCTCTGAGGTCAAAAGGGTGGGCCGTTGAGTTCTGGCAGGACACCCTGCCCTAGTCGCTCCATGCCATTCGGTAACTGCTGTGCACGGCTACCAACGAGACCCCTCACAAACGCCTGTTCTCATTCCCCAGGAGGTCGATGACGGGAATGTCACTCCCAGCATGGCTCAAGTCCCTGGGACTGGTGCTTCTGCTTATGCATGTACGGACACACAAGGCCAAAACCCTGGTAGAGCAGGTTTTCCTCCTTCATGCAAACCATAACTACGCTTACATTAGGTTCGGGAGTGGCAGGCAGGACACCGTCTCAACCAGGGACCTGGCACCAGCAGGAGCACCCACCACACCACACCACCCACCAACCCAGGACGACGCTGACCAGGCATACATCCCCATCCCCAGGCAGCTATGGGGCACTCAGGGCCTCCTTGACCACCAGGGGCCTGCTTCAGTCTTAGGAGATGAACCTGCCCCCCCACCCATCCAATAGGACCCACATATGTTGACCCTGGCCTCCCTGGCCACCCCTCCATGCGGCACCACACCAGCCACACTCAACCCTGCTGCCAGCCCCCCCACTTCCCCTCTGACCAGTGACCAGGAGCCAGTCCTATGACAGTCATGGAGTCCCTGGCGGCCGCCGAAACGTCACGACCTGTAAATATCGTATGTACATAGTGGGTGCGATTCCTTGTTACTGCCCCCACCCTGGGACAATTTTAAAGAAGGGGGTCAGTGTGGTGGTCCACCACCAGCCTACTGCAGGGAGCAGCCTTTGTACCTGCAGGAGTGTAAGGGGACAGGACAACACCTGCTCTACTGGAGTGGTCGCTACCCTTCATTGATTTTTTTTTATAATTCTCTCTATATTACAAAGTTCTTTATTTGTTTTCATGTGTACATTGTGTAGTTTTTTTCGACTATAATTAAAGGGTAATTCTGCCTCGCCCACAGGAAAAAGAATCTCAGTGTTATATAAAAAGTACATACTCTGACAATAAATCCGAAATCGGAATCAGATTAAAAGGGTGCACCCATTATTTTTTACAGAGGGTGGTGGGTGTATGGAACAAGATGAGTACATGCCTCAAAGTGTCCTCGCTGGGACTCGACACCCCTCTCTGCAACTGGATTCTGGTCTTCTTGACCACGGTCAGTCCGGGTTGGCAGCAAAGTCTCAATCCCCATTACGCAGAGCGCTGACGCACCTCAGGTCTAAGTGCTCAGCCCGCTCCTGTTCGGGCTGCTAACCCATGTCTGCGCTGCTGGATTAAGTTCCAACAGAATAACTGTTTCATGCAACAGTCGTTGGTCTCAATGGCAACAGAGAGGAGGTTGAGCAGCTCGTAAAAATGGTGTGAACAATAATGTGAGTGTCCACATGAACAGCGCATAGGAGATGATTGTGGACTTCAGGAGGACGAAGGCCGACCACTCTCCATGATTCCATCGTGGAGCACCAAGATCTCTGATGTGCATTAAAAGGACTGCCTATCCTGGACCCACAGCACCTCCTCATTATTTACAAGGACATAGCAGCATCTACTCTGCCTGAGGAGGTTGAGGAGGGAAAGGCTAGGGGCTTCCATCTTCACAACATTTTACAGGAAGACAGTGGAGTGCGTCCTGTCACAATAGGTGTAAAGCATCGCACTGGAAGTCAGTACAAAGGGTCATCAAAATGGCTGAAAAGATCTCTGGGGGCCTCCTTTTCCTTTGCTGGCATTTTACCTTGAGCATTCCTTAAACAGGGCAGAAAGATTATTGAGGACCCTTTCCATCCAGTATCTACCATCAGGAAGGAGGTACAGGAGAATCAAAATCAGGACGACCTGGCTGGGAAATGGCTTCTTCCCGCAAGCTGTGAGATTGATGAACAGTATCTTGTCACCGAGTAAATCATCCCAAAATATCTATGTATATTTATTTCAAATTATATATGCATTGTGAATAGTGTCTGTATGTTTGTGTACCGCGGCTTGGAGAACTGCTGTCTCCTCGGGTGTGGTGTACACTTCCTGCAGAAACTCAGCAGCTTACGCAGCTAGTAGCAACCTTTTGGCACTCTCTCCTTTCCTCTATCTCCTCATCCCCACACCCTTCACCTACTATGAAAGAGATACCCCCTCCCCCCACCCCCCTCCCCCCCGCCACTCCTCAGCTTTGGTCTCTCTTCCACCCTCCCACCTGTACTAACGTCTTACCCGAAGGCCTGTCCTCCTCTACCTGCTCCTTCCTCCTTCCCTCCTCACCCCTCCCCCTCAGCTCTTGTATACACCGGACGAAGGGCTCAGGCCCGAAATGTAGGTGACCCTTTGCTGCGTGACCCTCCGAGTTTCTCCAGTAACTCTTGCGCGGTGCATTCTTCACAGAAATGCACGTTGTGGCATGATTAGGTCCATGTGATCTCAATCTTCTTGTGACTTTTCCAACATCCAGCCTTCAGATGCACTAAAAGTGCTGGAGAAATTCAGCAGGTCACACAGCGTTCTTAATGCAGCAAAGACACGCAACATTTTGTTTGGACACTGTCCAATCTGATGGCATTGACATCATATGGTTCAGCATAACAAGGAGGGCCGAAGGGCCTGTGCTGTGGTGTAGTGTTTTAATGTTTAATGACTTCCCCACTGTCCGCAAACCCCTCCTCTGTCTCTCTCCTTTCCCTATCCTTCCATTTCCTTTCTTCCCACTCCTCACCTCCTTCCCAACGCTCCCTAGCCTCTCCATTCAGAGAGCTATCCCTTCCCCCACCACTCCCCATCTTTGCGCCCTCCTGCCCAGATCCACCTCTTGCCTGTGGGCCTGTGCTCCTCATCCTGCCTCTCCCCTGACCATTTAATTCAGACACTTGCCTGCTTTTTGCTTATACCTCGACAAAGGGCTCAGACCGAAACGTTGGTTAAGCATCCTTTTCTTTGCCGCCTGCAAAACCCTGCAAGATTTCATGAGTTTCTCCAGCAGTTTTTGTGTAAACATTCAATTCAGGTCTGGTGTTTTGGACTCCGTCCACTATCTGAGTGGAAAAAGTTTTTCCTCAGATCGTCACTAAACGTCTGACTGCTCATTTCCAACCAGACGAAAGAGCATTTCTCCGGACCACGGAGCACACACACATACTGACAGCATCAGCGACCTGGGTTCGAATCCAGCGCTCTCTGTCAGCACTTTGTAGGCTCTCCCCATGTCTGCGTGGGTTTTCACTGGCCATTTTGGGTTCCTCCCACCTTTCAAAATGTAAGGGGGTTTGTAGGTTAATTGGGGTATTTGGCCGTGTTACGTGAGATTTAAGTCAGGTTCAGTGGGTTCACAGAGAGGCTGACAAACAGGGATTAAACTTTATTGTACACATGGGGATATCGTAACAGGGAAGGTACAAAACAATATGATTTACTAACACAATCTAACAAGACAGGGATTTAAACATACACTCCCCATCCCTGTACCTCAGGGTGCAGCTCAATGTGAGGTACTGCCAATGCTGCGGTCCCGCTCTAAGTGTAGTGCACACTTTACCAATGGCTCCCTCCGATGATGTCCACAGTTGAGCGACCTGGCATAGAGCAGCATTCGTAGTCAGGACCAAGCAACCGAGGCAGCGTGCAAAGAACAGAGTGTGCTTTTAGAATGCAGTTCGAGGGGGAGTCCGCCCCAGGTGATCAGTAAGTAGCCAGTGGTCATCAGTGAGTGATTTAAAGGGGCCAATGGTCAGGTGTGCACTAATGGGGGGGGGGGGGGCAGAGTCTCACCTTGATCGGCAGGTGACGCGGCTTCCGCCTAAATTCCAGATGGAGAGGTCACGTGAACCCCCACAATTCCATTCCCACCAAGTTTCAGACGGAGAAGACACACGGCCCTCCACAACCTACACTGCCGGGCGGCACGGGCTTGTGAGCTGGAAGGGCCCGTTACCAGGCTGCATGCCTAATTTTAAAAAAAACACAGCGATACTAATGCCCTTTCGGTGGGGAACCATAATTGGCCCTTTCTATGCTTCAGATGGATTTTGTAGCCCTCTGCCCACAGCCACCCCCCCCCACCCCTCCCAGCCTCGTCTTGTCCAAAGAAAACAAATGTGGCCTTCTCAACCCCTCCTCAGAACTGAAATCCTCCATCACGAAAATCTTTCCAGGGCGATCACTTCCCTCATCAATATGGCAGGTCGCTTCTGAAGCCTAACCTTCAGGAAGAAGCTGTTCGTAGATCTCTGGCTTTCATGGAAAGATGCCACTCTTGCCGTCTACCCGGTGCCCGCTCCAAGTTCCAATTGAAACGGAAAGCGTGCATTTCAAATAAATCTTTTTGATCTTTTTTTTTCATGAGTAATTTTAATTGCATAATGTGTGGTGGAAACAGAAGGTATGATGAAGCCTCCTGGGATGCAACTGATACTTTGATTCTGACACAGTCGATAAAAACTTTATCACCTCAGAGTTTTCATGTTGGCCCACTCATGGGATGTAATCTGTACAGAGAATACTTGTGTTTCTGGTTTAGCTATCCAGAGGCCTCACCAAAATAATCAAGACCATTTGTGTTTAAGTCTCGCCAGGTTGGCTTGAACATTCAAAATCATATATTTTTTAAGAAGCTAAAATGAAAGATGTTTAATTGATAGAAGAGGGCGTGGAGATAGTTTGGTGAGACATTAATTTAAAGAAAGATTTCAGTTGACATCAGACTCTTGCTTCTGAGTTTGAAGGTCTCTACCAGACTGGAATTATGGAGTGCTTTGGAGTCTGCAGTGTGAAAGCACCAAAGAGTCCCTGACTGACCTCTCAGCTGGACGATTAGACTTTGTGGCACTCATTCTATGAAATATCCAGAGCGTTTTGTACTTTCACATAAATGCTTGGAAGGAAAGCTTATGGCTCGGATATTTTGTCCAGACTTTTAGACCAAACCCATCCATCCAATCCTCTGCATTTCTCTGCGGCTTACTTCAGAATTTAGATTTATTGTCAGAGTACATAACATCACATACAACCCTGAGATCCTTTTCCTCAGGTGAAGCAGAATAACTTATTGGTAGTGCAAAACAAAACTGTACAAATATAAACAAATAAAGAAATGTAAACTGACTGTGCCATACAGAGAGGGCAAAGAAAATCTTTGATGATTGCTGCTACCCTCCGACAGCAGCTTTCCCTGTAGATGTTCTCGATGGTCGGGAGTGATGTCCACTACCTTTTGCAGGGCTTTACACTCAGGGGTATTGGTGTCCCCACACCAGACTATGTGATACAGCTGGTCAGCACACTTTTCACCAAACATCTGTAGAAATTTGCCAGGGTTTCTGGTGTCATATCAAACCTCCGCAAATTCCTGAGGAAGTAGAAGTGCTGAGGTGCTTTTTTCACGATGCCATTAGTATGAAGAATCCAGAAAAGATCCTCTGAGATAGTGACTCCCAAGAACATAAGTTTACTCACCTTCTCCATCTCTGATCCCCCAATGATCACTGGATCGTACCCCTCTGGTTTTCCCTTCCTGAAGTCAACAATCAGCTCCTTGGTTTTGGTGACAATAAGTGCAAGGTTGTTGTTGCTGCACCATTTGACCAAGTTTTCAGTCTCCTTCCTGTATGCTGACTGATCGCCCCTTTTTATACAACCCACTACTGTGGTATCTTCGGCAAATTTGTAGGTGGTGTTATTGTCATAACGAGCCATGGTCATAGGCTAAAGTGAGTACAGCAGGGGGCAAAGAATGCAACCCTGTGGTGCTCCGATAACGATGGAGGTTGTGGAGGAGATATTCTTACCAATCCTCATTGATTGGATTCTAGGAGTGAGGAAATCCAGGATCCAGTTACACAGTGGAGTGTTGCATCCCAGGTCATGGAGTTTTCCCATCAGCTCCCCGAGAGTCTCCCACCTGTGACCGAGTATATAGAAATGTTTTTGGGAGATAAATTTGGAAATGTTTGCTAGAGTAGGTCATATAGAAACACTTTAAAACAGCTCTACCCCATGCTAGACATATCAGGGCCTTACAGCTTTTGCAAGAGCTTTGAAGAGTGCTCAAGAGACTTCAATAATGGACCGTTGTTTAGAAAAGGCAACAGATGGAAGAGTTTGCTGGAGCACCAGATTGACTGGAGTTGTTGTAAGAGGGTCATGTGGCTTTACAAGCAGAGAAAGTCAAACAGGCTTTTCTCTGCGTTCGTGTGTGTGTGTGTGTGTGTGTGTGTATGTGAGTGAGTTAGAGAGAGAGAGAGAGAGAGAGAGAGAGAGAGAGAGAGAGAGAGAGAGAGAGAGAGAGAGAGAGAGAGAGAGAAGGGGGGGGAACACAGTGATCACTGTACAGTATTACAGCCAGCAGAAGCAGCTGGGACTGGAACAGGACCAGCTGGCAAGCTTGTAGAAAGGCCTTTTGGAAGACAGCCTGGTCAAAGGCCTTGTGGTTCATGCAAGAGGAGAAGACTGACTGTCTAATGTTTCACTTGGAATAAGGGAAACAAAAAGGAACTCTGTGGTGACCTGAAAGAAAGAGGTTATCATCTGGAGAACCCTGAGGGGGCAAGTTTCTTCAGCAAGACACTGAAGTGGCTGATTAAAGAGCAACAACAAATCTCTCTCTGTAAATTGACAAGAACCTTCCTGAGCGGTAACCATTTGCTTTTCAAGCACCAAAGCCTGATGAACTTTATAAATGTTAAATTCTGTGCACAGTCTAAGAATTGCCTGCAACCAGTGAACTTGGAGGAATGAGAAGTGAGATTGGACTGTGAACCAATGAACTTTTCTGAACTTACACACACATTACACACACGTGCGCTTAAGGGGGTTAAATTAGGTTAGTTAAGTTAATGTGTGATTCTGTTTTCACGTTTAAAGATAATTAAAAGCAACTTTTGTTTAAATAACCATTTGTCTTGGTGAATATCTATTGCTGCTGGGTTTTGGGGTCCTCTGGGCCCGTTACACACCCACCTTATAGGTGAGTAACTTAACACTAGCAAATTACCCTATAAACCTGCAAATCTTTGGGTAGTGGAAGGAATCTGGAACCATGGTGTTTCCTCAGACATTTGTGGAAGTTCAAGATGACAGGGAAACCTTGGAAAACTTCTGCAGGAAAACGCGCTGACCGGTTGCATCATGGTCTGGTTTGGGGATGGCCAATGCCTCTCAATGGAAAGCCCTGACGTAGGTAACGTACACAGCCCAGGACACCACAGGCAAACCCCTCCCCACCATCGAGAACATCTACAGGAAACGCAGCCGTCGGAGAGCAGCAGCGATCATCAAGGATCCACACCATCTAGCACACGCCCTGTTCTCACCCCTACCATCAGGAAAGAATACAGTTTACAGTTACCGGTAATTAGAAATTTTGCCTGGCCCTCGTAAAAAGAATCTCAGAGTTATATGTGATGTCAAAGGTACTTCGATGATAAATTTAAACTTTGAACATTGGTCACATTTCATTTTTGCAAACCGTCAGAACGTTTAGCCAATTGTTCTGCAACAGACTCCGCCTAACTGTCCCTTACCCCTTCTCCTTATATATTTCAAAAGATTTATTTCAACATACAGCATGGTAACAGACTATTTCAGTCCACGAGCCCACGCTGCCAAATTTATACCCCATAATCCAGAGATCCCGGGGAAAACCCACATCAAACCCGATCCCGAGGAATCGCACTGTGAAGGCGTTGAGCTAACCGCTACGTCAACCGTGCCACCCATGTTGCATGGCACATTGCGAACAGGGCCTTTAAACAACAATGCCCAAGCTAAACTGAAATCACTGCTTGCACAGCATCCACATCCCTCCCTATCTACCTCGAAGTATTAAACATTACTCTTTTATCTGCTTGCACCACTATTCCTGGAAGGCAGTTCCAGGAACCCAACACTCTTTGTGTAAATAAAACACATCTACTTTAAACTCCCCTTCCTCACCCCTCACCTTAAACGCATGACCTCCCTTTAACCTGGAATAAACATTCTGACTGTCCGCCTTTCAAAATCTTATGAACCCCTGTTAGGTCTCCCTTCATCCATCAGAGAAAACATTCCAAGCTGGTCAAAATGACACATGCCCTGGACATCCTGGTAAAGCTCTTCTCTACCCTTTCTAAAGCCTCCAAGTGTAGCCTAGCAAAGATTCATACAGGATTTCCTTACTTTTATACTCACTGCCCGGCCCACCAAAGGCAAGTTCGCTGCATACCTTCTATCTCCACTTGTGAGCACCTTCACTGACCTCTGGACCTGAAGCCCCCAGATCCCTTTGTACCATGATTCTAATGTACACCCTCCTTACACTTTTCCTCCCAGAGTGTAACTTTGCACCTTACTCTCTCTCTCTCAATGTCCACTTAGGGTGCCGTGGTTAGCGCAACGCCATAACAACGGGGTTCAAGTCCAGCACTGTCTGTCAGGAGCTTGTATGTCTGCCCCATGTCTGAGTGGGTTTCCTCTGGATGCTCTAGGTTCCTGCGACATTCCAAAGAAAGTTAATCGGTCACATGGGGGTGTGTTGGGCAGCACCGACTCGTGGGCCAGAAAGGCTGCATCTCTAAAGTTAAAAAAAATACACCTTTCCTGAGGGCAATTCACAAGCAGTGAACTTATCAGTCCACACCTCTTTGGAGAAACTGGAGCATCTAAAGGGTACGTGGAAGAACTCCATACAGACATCTCCTGAGGCCAGGATTGCCCTTCAGTGGCGTCACTAGGGTTGGTGTCATCTAGTGCCGTAACTCATGGTGTCACTCTCTCCTTCCCAGGGGCATATCACTCAATATAGTGCCTACGGCAGTGGTGGTCAATGCATTAAGATAAACAGTGACAAGGTTGTCTCGCGAGAACTGGCCGCCATGTTGTATGTGGCATTGTACAGGTTGAGACCAAACGTTAGAACAAGGGTATCAAGCGTAAAAGAAACAGGTGTGTGTTCCTTGTGTGTCTGGAGTTGCGGCAGCGTAGGCGGCGCTGGGTAGGTTGGGGGTGGGGGGGCGCCACTGCTGAAGAACTGCACAAAAATTTTACAGACAGTCATTTTGGTGTCACCTCCTCTGATGGTGTCACCCGGTGTGGTCCGCACCCCCCTAGTGACACTAGTGTCGAACCTTACTTACTGACAGCAGCATTTCTTGTTTCTCCCTCTCGCCCGACCCCCCCATCAGAATTTATCATGCATTGTTTATAACAGATAAGACGCATCGAGCTCTAAGGACCTGAAACAGACCCTTTGTCCCAACTCCTGCCTGCCGACCAAGATGTCTCCTTAAGTCGGTCCTATTTGCCTGCCTTGGCCTGTATATTACTAAATTTTTTCATGTCCACATTACTGTCCAAATGTTTTAGAAGACCATGAGACAGAGGAGCAGAAATGGGCTATTCAGCCCATTGAGTCTGCCCCACCATTCAATCATGAGCTGATCCATTTTCCCACTCAACCCCACTGCCCGGCCTTCTCCCCATAACCTTCAATTAAAGTCTGAACAAAGCCTCGTCAAGCCCATTATATCTCTGTTTGTATATTCTACCCCTCTCAAAATGAATTCGACCATTGCATTTCCCTTCCTTACCACTGTCTCTGCCTGCACCTATAGGAAATTTTGCATGAAGCTGCCTAAGTCCCTCTGCTCCTCAGATTTCTGAACTGTTGCCCACTTAGTCTACTTCTTTAACCCTTCTGCCAACGCATATGATTACCTTTCTACAGTGTAATCTACCTGCCGTTTCCTTGCCTGACTATTGTTTAAGTCCTTTTTCAGATTTGAGGTTTCCTCAGCACTACCTGCCCCTCCTCTTATCTCTGTATCGCCTGCAAACGCAGCCGCAAAGTCCATCAATGCCGCCATCCAAATCAGCATGAAGGGAAGCGGTTCCAGCACTGAGCCATGCAGAACACCACTGGCCACCAAGGACCAACCAGAAAAGGCCCCTTTTATCCCCACTTTCTGCCTCCTGCCTCTCAGCCAATTTTCCATATATTTCCCCTCATACCATGGGCTCTTATCTCGTCTGACAGGATTTAAAAAAAAAATTATTTCATTGTTTGCATCATTACAGGAAAAAAATGAATAAAACATTGATCAAATATCCATGGCCAAATGATACAAAATAAGGTGCTTTTATATATTTTCTCCCCATTCCGCCCTTCCACCCAAAAGTAAGAAAAGGGAAGAAATGAAAGAAACACCTACCATCAATAATTGAGAAGTGGATATGGAAGAAGAGGTGGACGGAAAATTATCCATAAAATCCATCTATGGTTTCCAAATACTATAAAAATTTTCAACTCGATTCCTTAAACTATACCTAATTTTTACAAAGGTCTACAATTTCACATCTCATTATACCATCTACTTTTTTCTTTGATGTTGCGATATATTTCTTTGCAGTTGCTATTGCGATACTTAAAAAATTTTCTTGTGTGCGGCACCTTGTCAAAAGTCTTCTGAAAATCAAAGGAGGTTAATATCCACTGAATCTCATTTGTCTGTCATTCATGTTATATCCTCAATGAATTCCAACAGGCTTGTCAAGCAAGATCTCCCCTAAAGAAAACCACGCTAACTTTGGCCTATTTTACCCTGCGCTCCTAAGTGTTCCAGAACCTCATCCTTGACAATAGATTCTAACCATTGAAGTCAAACTAACTAGCCTATCATTTCTGGTCTTTTATCTCCCTCCCGCCTTAAACAGTGGAGTCGCATTTGCAAATTTTCAATTCTCAGGAGCTACTCTGGAAACGAATGCTTCAGGAGAGACCACCGCCAAAGCCTCCACAATCTCCCCAGCTACCGTTTTAGGAACTCAGTGATGGAGTCCACCTGGTCCACTAAATTTTGCTACCTTCAGACTTTTTTGCAACTATCCCAGAACCTTCTCCTGAGGAATAGCAATGGCACACATTTCTGCCACTTGATAGTAAATATGCGGATGATACTGAAATAGCTGGAATTGTGGATAAAGAAGAAGGTTTTCAAAGATTGCAAAAGGATTTGGACTGCTTGGAAGAGTGGGAGGATGGAGTTTAATGCTGATAAGTGTGAGGTGCTTCATTTTGGTAGGAATAATCAAAACAGGACACGCGTAGTAAATGGGAGGGAATTGGGGAATACAGTGGAGCAGAAAGATCTAGGAATAACGGTGCATCATTCCCTGAAGGTATTATCTCAAGTATGCAGCCTTTATAAATCAATGCATAGATTATAGGAGGTGATGTTGAGATTGATCAAGGTATTGGTGAGGCCAAATTTGGAATACTGTGTTAAGTTCTGGTCACCGAATTATAGAAAGGATATCAACAAGGTAGAGAGAGTGCAGAGATTTACTAAAATGTTACCTGGGTTTTAGAATCTCAATTACAAAGAAAGATTGAGCAGATTAGGTCTTTATTCCTTGGAGCGTAGAATGTTGAGGAGGGATTTGATCGAGTTATTTAAAATTATGAGGGGGATAGATAGAGTTGATGTGGATAGGCTTTTTTTGTTGAGAGCAGGAGAGATTGAAACAAGAGATCATGAGTTAAGAGTTGAGGGGAAAAAGTTTAGAAGTAACATGAAGGGGAACTTCATCACTCAGAGAGTGGTGGCCGTGTGGAATGAGCTGCCGGGAGAAGTAGTGGCAGCAGGGTCCGTTTTGTCATTTAAGGAAAAATTGGTTAGGTATATATGGATGGGAGGGGAATAGAGGGTTAAGGGCAGGGTGCAGGTAGGTGGGACTAGAGGAGAGGACTTGGTTTGGTGCAGACTAGAAGGGCTGAGATGGCCTGTGTCTGTGCTGTAACTGTTATCTGGTTATACTCTATCTGACATTTACCTGGCATTTTCCAGAATGAGAATTTATTGTCATGAACATGTCACGAAATTCATTGTTTTGTGGCAGTGTCACAGTGCAAACATTCATATAAACCACCTTACAAAAATAACTAAAAATAATGTATGAAAAGTCAAAGTGAGGCAGTGCCCGGGCTTCATTGATCATTCAGGGACCTGATGGCTGCAGAGAAGAAGCTGTCCTTGTGCCGCTGAGTGCTCGCCTGCAGGCTCCTGTTCCTTTTCCCCCCATTGGTAGCAGAGTGAAGAGGGGATGGCCTGGGTGGTGAGGGTACTTGAGGATAGAAGCTGCTTTCTTAAGACACAGCCTCTTGTAGATGCCCTTGGCGGAGTGGAGTCTAGTGCCCATGATGTCGTAGACCAAGTTCTCAACCTCTGGAGTTTTGTCCTGAGCATTGGCACCTCAGTACCAGAAAGTGAAAACTGACACAAAAATATTTATTTGTCCTCCATTTCTTTACCCCATTACTACATCCCTAACATTGTTTTCCAACAGTCCTATCTCCATCCTTGCCATTTTTTTGCTACTTATATATCCGGGGAAAAAAAAAAAATCACTTTTTTTTTAGGTTGCTGGCTAGGCTACCTTCAAATTTAATCTTTTCTCTCCTTATTGCTTTTTTAGTTGCCTTCTGATGACTTTCAAAAGCTTCCAAATTCTCAAGCTTCCCATTTATTTTTGCCTTATTGTTTTTATGCTTTCCTTGTCCTCCCCTGTTAACCACAATAACCACATCCTTCCTTTAGATCAGTGGCTTTGAAACTTTTTCTTTCCACTCACATCCCACCTTAAGTAATCCCTATGCCATCAGTGCTTGTTTAAGGTGGGATGTGAGTGGGAAGGAAGGGTTGAGAATCACTGCTCTAGACCCAATTGTTACTGAAATATTTTGTTTGAGAAAAATTGTGTTTAACTCATTTGCTTTGGAGTTCTAAAACCATGAACATAACAAGATTGGGGAATGCACAAGAACAATGAGAGAGAGAGAGAGAGAGAGAGAGAGAAAAGAGTTCTACAGCTTGGACTGGAGCATAACAAGCTGGCCAACATGTTTAAAACTCCATTTTGAAGACAGCTTTTTAGTTCTTAGTTCAGCCTGTTCAAAGCCCTTGTAGGGAGAGGAGAGGACTGGCTGTATAATGTTTCATTTGAAATAAGGGAAACAAAAAGTAACTCTGTGGAGACCTGAAAGAAAGAGGTTATCATCTGGAAAACCCTGATGGGACAATGATGTGGCTGATCGGAAGTAATCAGTTTGTGTCTAACGAGCAATAAATCTCTCTCTGAAAGCCAACAAGAACCTTCCTGAGCGGTAACCATTTACCTTTCGAGTACTAAAGCCTGGTGAACTTCACAAATGTTAAATTCTGTGCACAGTATAAGAATTGCCTGCAACCAGTGAACTTGGAGGAGTGAGAAGTGAGATTGGACTGTGAATCAAAGAACTTTTCTGAACTTACACACACATTACATACATTTGCACTTAGAATTAGAAGGGGGTTAAGTTAAGTTAATAATAATAAGTTAAAGTTTGATCTTGTTTTCATGTTTAAAGACAATTAAAAGCAACTTTTGTTTAAGTAACCATTTGTCTTGGTGAATTTCTGTTGCTGCTGGGTTTTGGGGTTCACATCTCTCTAAACTAGCCTTTCTCAGCCTTTTGTAGGCTATGACCCCCTTAGAATTCATCTCAATTTAAAAAAAAAATTACGCTACGGTAGAAGCCAATTCTGGCCATGCCGTCCAAATTAACCTACAACCTTGTATGCTTTTAAGGGTGGGAAGAAACCAGAGAACCTGGAGGAAACCCATGCAGATGTAGAGCAATGCCCAAACTCCTTATGGACAGTGCCAGATTTGAACCAAGGTCGCTGGCGCTCACTGTAATAGCATCAAGCTGTTTATGGTGAAGCAGTCAAGTTCAATTGGTTTCTTTTGTTCTTCTCTCTGACCATCTATAAAAAAAAAATAAAAAATGTATGAAACGCAAGGTGAATAGAACACAAGGGTTTCACTTAAATGTAGTAAAAGATGAAAGTCTGTTGATGCTGGTAAAAAGACAGAAATGTTGGAGGAACTCAAGTGGTCTCATCACATCCTTGTCTCATACTTTGAAGAAGGGCTCAGGCCTGAGATGTCGGTAATACTGAGGCTGACTGAGTTCTTCTGGCATTCCCGAGTTTTTGCTTAATCTGCTGTGACTTACCCCCCCCCCCCAAATGGGGGAGAGGGGGGGACATAGGGTCACTGTTGAGAATGATTAGTCTAGAGCAGTGGTTCTCAACCTTTTTCTTTCCACTCACATTCCACCTTAAGTAATCCCTACGCCATCAGTGCTCTGTGATTAGTAAGGGATTGCTTAAGGTGGGATGTAAGTGGGGAAGGGAAGGTTGAGAATCTCTGCTCTACACCCGATTGTTACTGAAATGTTTGGCTTGAGAAAAATGGTTATTGACCCATTTCCTTTGGAGTTATGAAACCGTGTACCTAACGAGTCAATTAAAGCAATGGTTTTCAAACTTTTTCTTTCCAATCACATAGCACCTTAAGCAATCCCTTACTAATCACAGAGCACCAATGGCATAGGAATTGCATCAAGTGGTCTGTGAGTGAAAAGAAGCACTGGTCTACAGCATCCATGCACCAGTCGAACTGTCTTTTAAACATTGTAATTGTCACCTGTCTCCACCACTTTCTCTGGCAGCTCATTCCACATACCCATCACCCTCTGTGTGAAGAAGGTGCTCGTTAAAATCTTTCCATTCACACCTTATATCCATACCCTCTAGTCTTTGAGTCCCCTACCCTGGGGAAAAGACGAATCACTTTGTCTATGGCACTCCTGATTTTATATACCTTTATTTGAGGTCATTGCTCAGCCTCCTTCATTCCAGGTATGGCCTCTCCATACAGCTCAAACCTTCCGGACCCAAAAGCTGCTCTTGGTGTTGAAGGTCATGGGTTTGGGACATTCTGTCAGTGTTGCCTGGCTGTTGAATTGTATTCCTTCATATTGAAGGAACATCTGGCAGATCACATGTACCATCAACATGTGCACATAGCACCTCAGGGCCGGTTGGTCAGCCCGCTTCTGTTCACGCTACTGCCCCACAGCTGCAACGCCAGACCCAGCTCCAACAGGGCCATCAAGTTGGCAGTTGACACAACAGTCGTCGGCCTCATCAGCGACAATGAGGAGTCGCACGACAGAGAAGAGGCGGGAAATCAGGTGATGCGGCGCGAGAGGAACAACCTGAGTCTCAACATGGACAAGACGAAGGAGATGATTGTGGACTTCAGGAGGACCAGAAACGACCACCCTCCACTGCACATCAACAACTCTGTAGTGGAGAAAGTGGAGAGCACCAAGTCCCTTGGAGTTCACTTAACTAGTGACCTATTATGGACACCCAATATCTCACTTGTCAGGAAGGCACAACAGCAACTCCACTTCCTAAGAAGACTGAGGTGGGCAAGGCTACCAGCCACCTTCTATGGGAGTTCTGACCAGCCGTATCACACTGCGGTATGGTTGCTGTAGAGCAATGGATCGTGCATCAATCCACAGGACCATAAGAGTGGCAGAGAGGATCACTGGAGTCTCCCTGCCCCTACCAGGTTCATTATCTGGATAGGGCACGCCAACTTGTTGAGGAACCCTTCCACCCCACACACTTTCAGCTGCTTCCATCGGGGAAGAGATACAGGAGGATCAGAGCTAGCGCCACCAAGCTGAGGAACAGCTTCTTCCCTCGGGCAGTGAGAATGCTGAACGACCGAAGGAACTGCTCACAGTAACCATTCGAGACTCCCATTTGTACAAAATTAATATTATTTATTTTTATATACTTGTCCTGCAGATGTTGTTTGTCTGAGGGAGCAGCTGAAGAACGCTGCGTGTGAATCAAGGGATGTTCAATGATTGTGCGGACAATGCACATCACGTCAATGGGGGAAAGGGGAGTGATCCTCTCTGCTACCCTTATGGTCCTGGGCTTCAACTCTGATCTATTTCTCTGCAGCAACCATTCTTCACTGTGATGGAGCCGGCCAGATCCTGTAGAAGTTTGACATGATGGTGGCCAGTACCCCTGCACACTTCAGTAAAAGAGATGAGTGACAACATTTTCTCATAGGGGGTTGTAGGATCTTTTAGAGGAAGTGGTAAACATGGGATCATTTAGAAAATATTTGAACGTGTACATGGATAGGGTGGGCAGCTGGAGCCTGGCTCATGGGGACCAGATATCAGAACCGGGATTCGAGAGGGTGCTGAGGGCAGAAAGGGCTCCTGAAGGGCTTCAGGCCCTGTAGATTTCCTGATCGTTTGGATCTGGAGCTCGAGTCACTGATGGATCTGTGCGGCTGCAGAGGCTGTGGGAGCACAGGAGGTGAATCCTCGGACACCCAATGACCATAAGAGGCACCCAGCAACACTAAAGGCAATTCTTTGTCTGCTTTCCAGCATCCAAAAGTTAAAATATGTCATGCATGTTACATTTTTACATTATTTTGTGACAATAAATGCAACTGTTGAACCTTGATTGGAAGGGTTGAGAGGGATATGGGCTGAACGCAGGCAAATAGGATTTGTTGGGTCAACATGCGCAGGTTGGGCCAAAGGAACTGCTTCATTCTGCACAACTCTATTACTGGATGGGTTAGATGCAGGAAGTGTGTTCCAGATGTTGGAGAATTTCAGGACAAGGGATTGCAGTGTAAAGATAAGGAAGGAAGCCATTTGGAACTGAGATGAGGAGAAACCTCTTCAATCAAAGTGTGGTGAACTTGTGGAACTCTCTAGCACAGAAAGTTGGTGAGGCCAGTTTATTATACTGAAAAAGGAATAGATGTGGTCCTTATGACTACAGGGATCATGGGGTGTGGAAAGAAAGCAGAGGCTGGGTGATCAGCCACAAAATAAAATCACAGTGAATGATGGTGCAGGCTCGAATGGGACCATAGGACACTTCAGCACAGAAGCAGACCCTTCGGCCCATCTAGTCTGCGTCAAACTGTTATTCTGCCTAGTTCCACTGACCTGCACCTGGACCAAAGAGCCTCGATACCCCTCCCATCCATGAACCTAGCCACATTTTTCTTAAATGTTGAGATTGAGCCCGGATTCACCACTTCAGCTGGCAGTTCATTCCAGAGATCTCTCAAGGTTTCCTCGGAGTTCGATAGGGTAGTTAAGAAGGCTTCCCTTTAAATATTTCCCCTTTCACACTTAACCCATGTCCTCTAGTTTTTATCTCATTTAACCTCAGTGGAAAAAGCCTGCTTGCATTTACCCTATTATATACCCATCGTAATATACCTCTATCAAATGTCCCCTCATTCTTCGACATTCCTGGGAATGAAGTCCTAACCTGTTTAACCTTTCCCTGTGACTCAGTTCCTCAACAGCCTTGAAAATCAGGCCTACTCCTACACTCCTACATTTATTTTCTATGTTTTTTTTTTAACTCAAAGTCACATCAAACATTGCTTCCATCAGAAATCCCCCCTTGTCCAAACAGTGCATATATTTCTTAGGCAGCGATGCCCCAGAACACGAAGGTTGGCTGTGTTGTGGAAAGTGTAGAAGGTTGTCATAGGTTACAACAGGATATAGACAGGATGCAGAGTTGGGTGGAGAAATGGCAGATGGACGTCAATTTCGATAAATGTGAAGTGATGAACTTTGAAAGGTTGAACCTGAAGGCTGAGTACATGGTTAATGTTAGGATCTTAACCATGTGGAAGAGTGGAAGGTCCTTGGGGTCCAAATCCAGAGATCTCTCAAGGTTTTCTCGGAGTTCGATAGGGTAGTTAAGAAGGCTTCATTAGTCAGGGATTAAGTTCAAGAGTCATGAGGTGATGTTGCAATTGTATAAAACTCTGGTGAGACCACACTTGGAGTATTGTGTTCAGTTCTGGTCGTATCATTCCAGGAAGGACGTGGAAGATATGGGGAGGGTGCAGAGCAGATTTACTAGTATGTTGCCTGGATTGGAGAATGTGTTTTCTGAGGCAATGTTGACAGAGCTGGGACTTTTCCCTTTGGAGCGAAATGGGATGAGAGGTGACTTAATAGAAATCTACAAGATTATGAGAAGTACAGATAAGGTGAATAGCCAGCACCTTTTTATCCCAGGGTGACGGCAGCAAATACCAGAGGACATCTGTTTAAGATTAAGGGAGAAAGGTTGGGGGAAACATCAGGGATAAACTTTTCGAACAAAGTATTGGGTAGCTGGAAGGCATGGCCAGAGGTGGTGGCGGAGGCTGGGCTCTTTGGCGCATGGATGCAAGAACAATAGAGGTTAGGGTGGTTGTGTCAGGAAGGTTTAGATCGTTGAGAAGGCTTACAACATTGAGGGCTGAAAGGCTTAGACTGTGCTGTAATGTTCGATGTTCGACGTGAACAAAGGCTGATCCTCATTCATTTACTGACCATATTACCAGGCTTTCACCTGGCAATTGAAGAGTTAACAGCAAAGCCAGCACTTTTGAAAGGAAACTGAATCTGCTGAGATTTCCATGTGTAATGTCACGAGCCCTTAGTATCCATGCAATTATATCCATAAACTGGCTCACTAGGGGATTTATTTATGTTGGTAGTATAATTGGCCCTAATAAACTCCATATCCTGTTCAGAATCAGTGGCATATTTATGATGCTCTTTCTGAATTGTTTGCTGCAATATCAGGCTTCTGGTACAGGTGGAAATCTCCTCAAAGACTTTAAGTAAACAGTGTTTAATTGCTCCAGGTTTCAGTCTCTCCCCTCCACTGCCCCACCAAGGGCTGAGCCTGCACCTCTCCCTCGCTTGTGTCAGACATCTGGGCCAAAGCCCCGTCATTTTCTGCAGGATTCCACCTCATACAGCCCTTTTTCTTCCTTCCTGCTCAGACCTCCTCAATCGGAGTCTGTCCTTTCACTGCCCTTTCCTCAAATGGAGAATCGAAACCAGGCCTCACCTTCCTAGCGCAGGGCCTGCCCTGCCCTGGGCTGGCCACCCGGCCACGAGATGTTCTGAAAACTCTGGTAAATCAGCAGCGCGGCTGGAACCTCCAGGAGGAACAGTTGTAGAATCAGATAGCACGGCGCAGGATCTTCTGCCCAACTTGTCCACACTCGCGGTTGGCATCCTTAGCTTCTCCCATTTCCCTGCATTTCGTCCGTATCCTTCCAAACCCTTCCTCTCTATATACCTGTCCAGATGTCTTTTGAACATCAAGTCGTCAGGTTCCTTGTCATCCAATTGTCCAAGTACAACCCGAAGAAACAGTGTTCTCTGGTCCTTGACACATAACACGCAGACACACAACTGGACATAATACAGACTTACAATGCATATGCAGGATAAGTATTCATATGTATAAATAAATAAACAAATAAATATTGTTTCATGAATATGAGATGAAGAGGAGGGATCCTCTCAGCTGCTTTTATGGTCCTTTGGATTGACCTCCGATCCATTTCTCGGCAGCAACCGAATCACACTGTGATGCAGCTGGCCGGGACGCTCTCGGTAGAGCTCTTGTAGAAGGTTGACATAATGGTGCCCGCTTCAGTCTTCTGAGGAAGTGCAGCCGCTGTTTGGTGTGACTGCCTGACAAGTGAGGAGACGTTGAGTGTTCACAATAGCCAACTAGTTAAGTAAATTCCAAAGAACCCAGTGCTCTCCACTCTCTCCACTATAGAGTTGTTGTTGTGCAGTAGAGGGTGGTCGTTCCTGGTCCTCCTGAAGCCCACGATCATCTCCCTCGTCTTGTCCACGTTGAGACTCATCAGTGTTGCTGATGAGGTCAATTAGCGTTGGAAACAAGCAGTAAAACAAGAAAACACTGTGGTTGAAGTAATAACACAATGCTGGAGCATGTGCATTTACTTGTGAAACAAGTGGAAGAGGGGTTAAAAAGAATTGTGGCTGATTGCAATTGTGAATGAAAGATATATGGAGTTTAGAGTCTTGCCAACCACTGAAGTAAGGATAATTAGCCTAAATTTATTGTCTTTTACCTCTATCTCTTTTTAAAGAGTGGAGTGACATTAGCAATTTTCCTAATATGTGACGGAATTGTATTATTGTTAGCATTAATCTTTAAAATTAAAATGCACACACACACACACACACACACACACACACACACACACACACACACACACACACACACACACACACACACACACACACACACACACACACACACACACACACACACACACACACACACACACATATATATATATATATATACATATATATTTCATGATAAAGTTATTTTTTGGGTGGACAGGGACATTTTCATTTTACAAATACAATTACTCTCAGAGAATCCTTTGAAATTGCAACTGGAAAATCTTGAAGACGAGTTGTCTGTGGAAATTGTTCAGTGGAAACATTCCATGGAATCAGAACAATGGTTCATTTACTTTTGAAATGGGTCTAAATGGGCAGAGACACTTTTAACGTATAGATGTGAAATGATTGAAGGAACTTTAGCAGACAGATCAGAGTCCATAGACATATGATTCATACTTTTGAAGAAACCATTAGGAACTTCAAAGACAGAAAAGATATCACGCATCATGTGTTGCGACTTTTCGGAGAAACATATTATTTGAACCAGAGATATTTTGAAATCAGAAGCAGTTGCTGGGCCATCCTGTGAGTAAAACAGGATTGAAATACCACAAAAAATACTGTTACATGTTACTTCTGGTCAAAGTAGAAGATAGAATAAATGGCTTTAGAAGAAGGAAGACCACTTCTGACTGTCTCTTTAAGGTTAAGGTGTCCTTTTCGATCTTGGCACTTCGTTTAACCCTTGTCTGGGTTTATGAAAGGGGAATAGCCACTTCACAGTCACTTTGAAAAGAGGACGGATTCATCGTGTGGGACACAGATTCTGAAATTACCTTGCAAGAGAGAGAAAATCGTTCGTATGAAGAAACATTGCTCTGACAATCACTGTACAAGAAATTTGTGAGTTTTAAAGATGTCTGATGATATGATGCTTCAAAATACTTCACAATTGCTTTTGAGCAACATTTTAAAGAAATCTGATGCCTCACATTTACTCCATAATTGCTTTTGAACAATAGTGAAGACTGAGTTTCAACACAAAACCTTTCTGAGACAACTTTAAAAATCATCTCTTCAGAATCAAGCTTAAACTGTATTGGTTAAGGTTTCCACACACACACACACACACACACACACACACACACACACACACACACACACACACACACACACTCACACACATTTGTTCATAGTGGAGTTGTTAGAGTTAAAGTTAGAGGTAAGTGAGAAATGTTATGTTATTAATAGATGTTAATAAAACTGATTGGTTTTGAAAATACCCTTGACATGGCTGCTGGTTTAGAATGTAACAATATAAAAGTGTAGGCATATTCAAAGGAGATGTTGGGGAATTTTTTTTCACAGAGTAATGGGTGACTTGAATGGGCTGCCAGCAGTAGTGGTGGAAGGAGGTACAACAGTAGCATTTAAGAGGCTTTGAGATAGACACATGAATGTGAAAAGAATGGAGGGATAGGGATCAAGTGCAAACAGAAGAGTTTTAGTTTGATTTGGACATTGTGTTCAGCAGAGACACGTGGGCCGAAGGGCATGTTCCCATGCTGTACTGTTCTAATTAAATGTTGGGATTGGAAAGGACCCCTCTCTGGATCACCATTCCTCCACTGGCCCCTGCCCATGCCTGCCACCTTGTCTTTATTATGCCAGCCATCTCCCTGTCTTGACGAAGGGTTCTGACCATAGAACATAACAGCACAGAAACAGGTCCTTTGGCCAATATAGTAGGTGCTGAACTATTAATCTGCATATTTCCACTGACCTGTACCTGGATAACCCTCCCATCCATCCACCTCTCCAAATTGTTCTTCAATGTCAAAATGAAGCCCGCATTCACTACTTCATCTGGTAGCTCATTCCACACTCTTCCTGCATGAAGATGGCCTACTTAATGGTGCCTTTAAACATTGCTCCTTTCACCCTTCACCCATGTCCTCATCCAGAGGGTGGGCAGTGGATGATCACCTCTCTGACTGGAGGCCCATGACTAGTGCTGTGCCTCGAGGATCAATTGTTGTTTGGCTTCTATATCAATGTTCTGGATGATAATGTGGTCATTTGGATTAGCAAGTTTGTAGATCACACAAAGACTGGAGGTTTGGTAGGCAGTGAAAAAAGCTTTCAAAGCTTGCATAGGGATCTGGAAAAATAAATGACTGCAAAATGGCAAATGGGATTTAATGAAGACAAGTGCAACGTGTTGAAGGACAAACCAAGAAAGGTCCTCCCAATAGCTCTCGATACCCTGACTATTCAGATACCGATCAATCTCTGCCTTAAATACACCCCACCCCACCCCCCCCCCCCCCCACCCCGACCTGGACTCCACAGCAGCCTGTGATAGCAAATTGCAGAGGTTCACCGATCTCTGGCTAAAAAGAGATTCCTCTGAATCTCCGCTGTAAATGGGCTCCCTTCAATTCTGAAGTTGTGTCCACTTGTCCTAGACTCCCCCACAATGAGACCACAGACCACACACACACAAAATACACAGTACATAATAATCACATATATGCATAAAAATTGAAATAAATGACTATATTACCTAGATACAATTTAAAATAAATGTATCTAAACATTTGGGGTGATTTGCTCAGTTACAGGAAATAGTTCATCAAACTCTCAGCCTATGGGAAGAAGCTATTTCCCAGCCTGGCCGTCCTGCACCTCCTTCCTGATGGTAGTGGGTCAAAGACACTGTGTACCATTTAGGATCCTGACCCTCCCTGTACAACCCTGACTCTAACCAGGACCACCAAAAGGAATGTCTGCTCGATTGGAACAGGTATTTTTGCATCACTCTGAGGTAATTTTGAGAGCATCAGAGGGGCAGAAGTGAGTGCAGTTGCTACGACCATGGAGAAGGTGCTTTGGAAGATGAAGTGGGGGGGGGGCACAGGTGGATAAGTCACCTGGACCGGATGAACTTCACCCCAGGATTCTGAGCGAGAGGGCTGAAGAGATTGTGCATACATTCGTAGTGATCAGTCAAAAATGACCAGAGCTGAGAATAGTTCCAGAGGACTGGAAAATTGCTAATGTCACTCCACTCTTTAAAAAGAGATAGAGGTAAAAGACAATAAAGTTAGGCTAATTATCCTTACTTCAGTGGTTGGCAAGACTCTAAAGTCCATTATTAAGCATGAGGCTTCAGGATACTTGAAAGCACAAGATAAAATAGGCTGACGTCAGCATGGTTTCTTGGGAGGTCTTGCTTGACAAATCAGTTGGGAGTTTCCAGAGGAAGTAACAAGAAGAACAGACAAAGGGGATCAGTTCTTTATTTGGATTTTCAGAAGACGTTTGATAAGGAGCTGCACATTGTTATGAGCCCAAAGGACCACAAAACCCAGCAGCAATAGATATTCACCAAGACAAATGGTTACTTAAACAAAAGTGATTTTAATTATCTTTAAACATGAAAACAAGACCAAACTTTAACTTATCTAACCTAACAAGCCCCTTCTAATTCTAAGCTCATGAGTGTGTAATGTGTGTGTAAGTTCAGGAAAGTTCTTTCATTCACAGTCCAATCTCACTTCTCATTCCTCCCAGTTCTCTGGTTGCAGGCAATTCTTAGACTATGCACAGAATTTAACATTTATGAAGTTCACCAGGCTTTGGCACTTGAAAGGTAAATGGTTACCATTCAGAAAGGTTCTTATCAGTTTTCAGAGAGATATTTGTTGTTTGCTGGTCACAAACTGATTCCGTTTTAATCAGCCCCTTCAGTGTCTTGCTGAAGAAACTTGCACCATCAGGGTTCTCCAGATGATGACCTCTTTCTTTCAGGTCACCACAGAGTTCCTTATTGTTTCTCTTATTTCAAGTGAAACGTTAGACAGCCAGTCCTCTCCTCTTGTATAAA
The DNA here is from genome assembly GCF_036971445.1 of Narcine bancroftii. Taxonomy (NCBI): domain Eukaryota; kingdom Metazoa; phylum Chordata; class Chondrichthyes; order Torpediniformes; family Narcinidae; genus Narcine; species Narcine bancroftii. Next base: position 10,778,172 of record NC_091471.1, read on the forward strand.
CCACAAGGGCTTTGTCCAGGCTGAACTAAGCACCCACAACCCATCTTCCAAATGGGGTTTTCCACAAGCTTGCCAGCTTGTCCTGTTCCAGTCCCAGTTGCTGCTGCTAACTGTAGAACTGCAGAACTGATCCCCCCCCCTTTCTCTCTCTCTCAGAGAAAAAAGTCTGTTTTACTCTCTCTAATTGAAAAACCACATGACCCTCTTAGAACAGCAAGCTGCACTCCAGACACCCTGCGGCTCCAAACTGCCCCTCCAATCTCTTTCCTCTGTTGCTTTTCAAAACAACAATCCATTAGTGAAGTCCCTTGGGCACTCCCCAATGTTTTTGCAAAGGCCCCCAGGAGCTGCCCTGTCTGGCTTGAGTATATTAAACGAGATCTGTTTCGAAGTTTCTGTATGTGACCTTCACTAAAAAATCTGCCCCAATTTATCTCCCCAAATTATATCTATTATCCAATACAAACACAACATAATCTATCACAGTAAATTATAGGCTAATTATCCTTACATCGGTGGTTGGCAAGACTCTAAAGTCCATTATTAAGCATGAGGCTTTGGGATACTTGAAATCGCAAGATAAAATAGGCTGACGTCTTGCCTCACAAATTGGTTGGGAGTTTCCAGAGGAAGTAACAAGAAGAACAAACGATGGAGATGCAGTTCTTTATTTGGAATTTCAGAAAATGTTTGACAAAGTGCTGCATGTGAGGCTGCAAAACAAGATAGGGACCCATGGTAGTACCAGCATGGAGAGAAGCTTGGCTGACCGGTGGAATGCAAAGCATGGGAATAAAGAGGACCTTTTCTGGCTGGCTGCCGGTGACTAGTGGTGTTCCGCAGGGGTTGGTATGCGGTCCGCTACTCTTCACACTGAACGTATTTAGATGACAGAATTGAAGGGTTTGTGGCAAAGTTTGCGGGTGACCCGGGATGGGTGGAAGTGTTGAGGAAGCAGGGAATCTGCAAAAGGACTTGGGAGAATAGGCAAAGATGTGACAGGTGGACTACAGCATCGGGGAGTTTGGTAGAAGGAATAAAGAAGTAGATTATTGTCTAAAAGGGCAGACGATTCAGAAACTGGAGGTCTGAAAGGACTTAGAAGTCCCCATGCAGGATTCCCTGAAGGTTAACTTGTAGATTGAGTGGTAGAATATAGAGGCAAAAATGTAAGGCGTTGGTCAGACCACATTTGGAGCATTGTGAGCAATCTTGGGCCCCATATTAAAGGAAGGATGTGCCAGTGTTGGAGAAGGTCCACAGAGGGTTTAGAAAATGATCACTAGGATGAGAAGGAATATTCGATGGCCCTTGGTCTGTATTCACTGCAGTTTACAACGATGAGGGCAGATCTAATCATAACAGCATTGAAAAGATTGGTCATGGAGAAGATGTTTCCAGTCATGGGAGAGTCTAGGACCAGAGAGCACTGCTTCAGTTTAAAATGATGGAGGGGAGGAGAAATTCCTTCAGCAAGAGTGTGGTGGAATTCGTTGGCACAGACAGAAGGCAAGTCATTGGGTAGATTTAAAGCAGAGATTGATGCTTTTGACTAGTAAGGGTGTCAAAGGTTATAAGTGAAGGCAGAAGAGGGGGTTGAAGGAAAAAAACATCAGCCATGATTTAAATGGTGAAACAGTCTTGAATGGCCTCATTCTGCTCAGTCTTATACAACTGCAGCAAGACCACCCGTCTATACACAATTCTCTGATGGAAGACCATGAGCCAAGGGCTCATGGACAAGCTCCTTCATCCATCCTATCCATCTGTGACACCACTTTACAGGGGCCATGTACTTCACGATCCCCCTGCTCTACAACACTCCCCGGATCCATACCATTCACTGTGAGGGTCCTACCATGTTAGATTTCCCAAAGTGCTCCATCTCACATCTCCCTGTATTAAACTCCACCAACCACTCCTCTGCCCACCTGCCCAACCGATTAAGACTCTACTCCAAATGTTGACAACCATCTTCACTGTCAACAATACCAGGCACTAACATCATCACCGAACGTGTAAATCATTGATATCGATAACAAACACCAACGGGCTGTGATGAGGAGAACAAGTTCAGAGGGTTCAAGTACTGACGAGTCTGAACACAATGTAATCATAAACAAGGATGTGTATTCACACGTGAGGTGATGTCACAACAGGGATTGCACACACACACACACACACACACACACACACACACACACACACACACACACACACACACACAGACCCACACACCCACACACACACACAGACCCACACACCCACACACACCCACACACCCACACACATCCACACACCCACACACACCCACACACCCACACACACACCCACACGCATACACCCACACACACACAAATACACACACACATACACACACATACACACATCCCCCACACACACACCCACACACACACACTCACACACCCACACACACAGCCCCCCCGCACACACACCCACACACACCCACACACACTCACATACACACAGCCCCCCACACACACCCACAGCCCCCCCACACACACACCCCCACACGTACACTCCCACAGCCCCCCCACACACACACCCACACACCCACACACACACACACACAGACCCCCCCACACACACACCCACACACACACAAACACACACACAGACATACACATATACACAGACATGCGTGCACACACACACACCCACACACAGACCCACACACACCCACACACCCACACACACACAGCCCCCCCCACACACACAGCCCCTCCGCACACACATACACACAGCCCCCCACACACACACCCACACACCCACACCCACACACCCTCACAACCCCCCCACACACACCCACACACACCCACACACACATACATAAACATACACACATCCCCCACACACACACCCTCACACACACACACCCACACCCACACACCCACACACACCCACACACACACATACACACAGCCCCCCCCACACACACACCCACAGCCCCCCCACACACACCCCCCCACACATACACTCCCACAGCCCCCACCACACACACAAACCCACACACACAGCCCCTCCGCACACACATACACACAGCCCCCCCACACCACACCCACACACCCACACCCACACACCCACACAACCCCTCCACACACACACACACACACCCACACACACATACACACACACACACAGACCCCCCACACACACACACCCACACACACAAACACACACACAGACATACACATATACACAGACATGTGTGCACACACACACACCCACACACACACCCACACACACCCACACACACCCACACACCCACACACACAGTCCCCCCCACACACACACCCACACACACCAACACACATATACATAAACATACACACAGCCCCCCACACACACACCCATAGCTCCCCACACCCACACACCCACACACACACCCACACCCACACACACACACACACACACACACACACACACACACACACACACACACACACACACAATTCATGTGCATCTGAAACAGCTAAACAACTGATACCTTCTACTCCCGACATTTCGCTACAATTCACGATTCTCACAGCTAAACACGAGGATGAAACATACAGTACCCACCACCACTTGCTCACTTGTAGTCATGGCACCTGGATTAACTACAGAATGCCATTACACTGATAATAACAGGTAAGGCACAACAGTCCTTCCCAGGTGTGCACCACAATAGCCCCCCCCCCAACCTATACTGGCACTCACCTTACAATTGACTATCCCGCATCGCCCATGGCTTGAAACCTGGTTTGTTCCCAGGGGCAAAAGAGAGAGAGCTGCTCCATGTGGCGGACTTTATATTGCAACCCAGCTAGTGGAGCCGGTTCAGGTGTGCCCAAATAAGGCTAGGTGTTAAAGAGAGCCGTTTGTAACGTGTGCCCTCACAAGTGGGTGGACATGACCTTGATTGGCAGGTGAGATGGATTCCATCCAGGGTCCAGCCAAAGAAGGTTGCTTGACACTCTTTATTAGATGGGCCCAGCACCAAACCCTGTGGCATCCCACAGGTCTCCTTGCAAAAAACAACCTCCCATCCATCACCCACTGCTTTCTTCCATGAAGCCAAGTTTCAATCTGTTCAATCTGTTCTGTGATCTAATTTTCCAGAGCAGCCTTGACTCCTGAAGTTTTGCCCTCTTGTCCTCGACCATCCCACCCTGAGAACCAACCTTTCTACGTCTACTTTGTCCAAGCCTTTGAACGATGGAAATGTTTCCAGTCTCTGTGTCCCAGGTTGTGCTCACACTGTTGAAGCAGAGAGCAGCCAGTGTGTGAGTGGCTCAGGGTAGGAGTGGGACTTAGACGCTTTGGCTCACAAGGCTTGAGCAAGCAGAGGCTGAGGACAAGGTTGAATTCAATGAGGTAAGATCTTTGAATTTAAATTAAGAAGAGCTAATGGAGACAACGGCTCGGGTAGTGGAATGCTCTAATTGTGGGAAATGTGGGACAACACAATTGTCCCTGATGACTACACCTGCAAGAGGTGCATCCAGCTTCAGCTCCTGGGAGACCAAGTTAAAGAACTGGAGCTGGATCTGGATGAACTCTGGATCATTCGAGAGGCAGAGGCAGTGACAGAGAGGAAGTTTCTGGAAGACAGTCACTCCTAAATGTCAGGAGACAGGTAACTGGGTGACTGTTAGGAGAGGGAAAGGGAAGAGGCAGACAGTGCTGAGCACCTCTGTGGCCGTTCCCCTCCACAACAGGTAGATAACATTGTGGGGGATAATCTATCAGGGACAAGCCATAGTGGTCACATGGCTGGCCTCCAGCTCAGAAGGGAAGGGGGGAGAAGAAGAGAGCTATGGACATTTGGGACTTGTTGGTGAAGAGAGCAGATAGGAGGTTTTGTGAATGAGATTGAGGCTCCCAGATGATATGTTGCCTCCCAGTTGCCAGGTTCAGGGATGTCCCTGATCGAGTTCACAGCATTCTGGACAGGGAGGGTGAGCAGCCAGATGTTGTGGTTCACGTGGGGACCATGACGTAGATAGGATTAGGGCTCAGGAACTGAAGAGGGAATATAGGGAGTTAGAAAGAAGTTAAAAACCAGGACCTCAAGGGTGGTAATCTCAGGATTATTGCTTGTGGCACACACCAGAAAGGGTAGGAATAGGAAGTTGTGGCAGATGAATGTGTGGTTGGAGTTGGTACCATGGGACAAGGGTTCATGTCTGTGGATCATTGGGATCTCTTCTGGGGAAGGTTTGACATGTACAAAAAGGTTGGGCTGCACCTGAACTGGCAGGGGACCAATATCCTGGAAGGTAGGTTGGCCAGAGCTGTTGGGGAGGGTTTAAACTAGTTTGGTGGGGGGTGGGAACCAGATGTGAGGGCAGAAATTAGGGCAAAAGATCAAAAGCAGGATGCCATGTGTTCTGAGTTTGTGAGGAAGGACGGATAGGGGACAAAACATAAATGTAGAGGGGAGTTAGAGGGGCTGAAATATGTCTATTTCAAAGCTGGGAGTATTAGGAATAAAGGGAATGAACAGAGCGTGGACCAATATGTGAAACTATGATGTTTTGGGTATTACAGAAACTTGGCTGGAGGAAGATTGACTGATGCAGGTACCAGGGTTTAGGTGTTTTAATAGGATGGGAAGTAGGAAAAGTAGGGGGGGAGGGTGTAGCATTTCTGGTCAGGAAATAGAAAAGGAGGATGTTGCAGAGGGATTGTCCACTGAGTCGGAGTGGATGGAAGTCAGAAATAGGAAGAGAGCTCTCACTGTGCTGGGAGTAGCCTATAGGCCCCCAAATGTTCAAGGGTGAAAGCATAGAACTAATGTCAAGGAAGTTTGGGAACCAAGTACTGGGTACAGGTTAGGTTTGTCCCACTTGGACAAGGAAAAGATGGTAGGAAAAGGGAAACATGGCTGATGAAACAGGTCAGGCAACTAGTCAAGAGGAGGAAGGAAGCAGACATTAGACTTAGGAAACAGGAAGGGCTCATGAGAAATATATGGCAGCCAGGAAGGAGCTTAAGAAAGGATTTAGGAGAACTTGAAGGGGGCAGGAGAAGGCCCTGGTATGTAGGATTAAGGAGAGCCCAAAGGCGTTCTAGGCATATGTTAAGAGCAGAAGGATGAGGAAAATGAAGGTGGGGCTGCTAAAGGATAAAGGAGCTAACATCTGCCTGGAGCCGGAGGAGTTTGGGGAGGTCCTAAATGAATACTTTTCATTAGTATTCACAAGAGAAAAGGTCCTTGATCAGGGTGAGGTCAAAATTGAACAGGACTGTGGACTGGACAAGGTGGAGATTAAGGAAGAGGAAGTGTTGGACCTTCTTAAAGACATTGATTGGTGGGAAGTGAGGGAAGAGGTAGCTGGGGCAGTAGTTTTGATCTTTGAATCCTCTTTTGCTGCAGGGGAGGTGCCAAAGGATTGGAGAATGGGAATCTGGATGAATTCCAGATCATTTTTAGAGCCAAAGGCAGGGATAGAGAGGTTTAGAAATGGTAATAGGAAGAATCCTGGGAATTCTAGACCAGTGAGTCTTATGTCAGGGGTGTGTAAACTAATGGAGAGGATTCTTAAGGATGAGATCTATGAGCATTTGGAGAAATATAATCTATTCAAGGATGGTCAGCATGGCTTTGTGAAGGGAAGGTCGGGCCTCACAAGTCTAAATTAGTTTTATGAGAAGGTAACAAAGAAAATTGATGAAGGTAAGGTAGTAGATACAGTCTAAATAGATTTTAGTAAGGCATTTGACAAGGTCCCCCATGAGAAACCCATTCAGAAAGTCTTGAAGCAAGGGATCTATAGAATTTTCTTAAAAATAGGCTGAATTCAGGGTTAACGGTCAGTTACTTAAGAGTTTAGATGAACAGAAGGACCTTGGGATCAAATCCATACATCCCTCAAAGTCACCAGTCAGGTTGATAGGATAGTTAAGATGGCCTATGGGATGCTGGGCTTCATTAACAGGGGGTTGAGTTCAAGAATTAAGAGGTCATGTTGCAACTCTACAAATCTCTGGTAAGACCACTCTTGGAATGTTGTGTTCAGTTCAGGTCACCTCATTAGAGTAAGGATGTGGAAGCCATGGAGAGGGGGCAGAGGAGATTTACCAGGACATTGCTTGGATTGGAAAACAAGTCCTATGAGGTAAGTTTAGCAGAGCTGGGCCGTTTCACTTTGGAGCGTAGAGGGATGAGAGGAGACTTAATAGAGGTCTACGAGATTCTAAAAGACATAGATACGGTGGACAGACAGCACCCGTTTCCCAGGGCAGGAATAGCAAACACCAGAGGACATCTGTACAAAGAGAAGGGAGGGAAGTTTAGGGGAGACATCAGAGGTGAATGCTTTGCTGAGAAAGTGGTGGATGCCTGGGGTGCCTTGCCAGGGATGGTAGTGGAGGCAGAAATATTAGGGGCATTTAAGAGACTCTTAGGCACAAGAATAGAGGAAATATGAAGGGTTTCAGGGTAGTACTTTTTTTAGGAATATATGGGTCAACATAACATTGAGGGCCAAAAGGCCTGTACTGTGCTGTTCTCTATGTTCTATGTTACTTCGATGACACTCCCCCAACCCCCCACCCCCACAATTCTCCTAAATTCCAGTGAGTACAGGCCCATAGCTGTCAAACGCTTCCAGGTATCATCCAAGTGAACCCCCTTTTAACCCCCTCCAACATCAGCGCATCTTTTGTTAAATGAAAAGCTCAAAACTGCTCACAATACTTCAAGTGAGTTTGCACCAGTGCCTTATAAAGCCTCAACAACACCTCCCTGCTCTTGAAATGAACGCCGACATTGCATCTGCCTTTTTCAACCTGCAAGCTTCTTGTACTGATTCTGAGACAGAGGGATATGAGTTAAAAGGATATAAATAGTTCTTTCAAAGTGAAATTAATATTCAGAGAAAGACAACTATGTAATATCTGCTCTGCATTTTGTATCAGATCTGGTATTCGAATATCCTGCTGTCCAGAAATGGAGAAATAATTGCGAAATGACTTCTTAAAATAAAAGTTGGGCCATAAACTTCAGGGCTGGTGATTAATTAATTGGTTGATGGACAGTTTTATGAGATTGTAAAGATTAGCAGGGGCTGGGGATCTGATGTGGGGTTGACATCACTGGAGTGGAGAGGGAGGAAGGCCACTTGTAATGGAAACTACGTACCACCAGGGGGAGTGTGGGCAACACGGCTGATGGACTGTTAATGAGGATTTAATTCTGATTAATTGGAAAATAACTTTGTCTTCTCACTTCTGTCGGTCTGGATGTACACACACACACGCCCACCCACACACGCATGCATGCACACACACACACACACACACACACACACACACACACACACACACACACTTATTCACATAAACACATATAAACCAATATACACACATATTCAGATATTTACGTGTGCAAAGACATAAGCTACATTCACACTGACACTTTTACCCAGTAATTAACCGGCAGTCTACTGGTTAACGTGCCAGTGAGTACGCTTCCGAACTGGCACGCAGATGTCAGATTGCCCCTGGGATGAACCGGCGAGTGAGGGTGTGAAAGGGATAGGGGGTAGCAGGACTTCACCGTTGGAGGATAGGTGCCCCTCTGTTCTGGGATGTTGGGTAGTGAGTGAGAAAGGAAGCAGAGAAGCAGTTAAAATTGCTCCTGTGCAAACAGCAAAACCGCTGTCTTGAATCAGTTCATTAAACCCACCAATTTACCCACTAGCCAATGTGTAAAGGGCTACAGCGACACCAGCACGCATACACAAATAGACATACATGCAAACACATGCACACTGCACTAACCGCCACGCAAACCTGTCTGAGGAGGTGAAGTTAACAGAGCTGGAGCTTTGGAGCGAAGGAGGACGAGAGTTGACAATAGAAATCTGCAAGACTCTGAGAGGCATAGATAGGGGGACAGTCAGTATCTTCTTCATCGGGCCAGAGTAGCAAACACCAGAGGACACCCGTTTGAGGGGAGGGGATGAAAATTTCATCCAGGGTAAAAGTCAGGGGTAAGATGTTTTTACACAAAGAGTAGAGGGTGCCTGGTATGCCTTGCCAGGGGGTGGTGCTGGAGACTGGTACAATGGTGTCACTCTTTGGGAGGCACATTTTTTAATTTTTTTAAATTTTTCACACTCTGAACCATACTGACCAAAATACATACAGTCATTTTTTATCTTGAATATATAGTGTCATTTTCTCCCCTTTTCCCCCCTCCTTTCCCTCCTTCCCTCATCCCCCTCCCCATTTATTCAAAGTTCAATCTATATGATACATTAAACCCGTTAAACAATGTCGTCATTTAATAAAAATAAACAAGAAATTTGCGTCATCTACTTTAAAATACTGGATCAGTTCATTTCATTCTCTTCTCCTTCTGTCATTTTAGGGGGTGGAGGTCCGGGTAGGATTTCTCTATTGTGTTCCATGTACGATTCCCAAATTTGTTTGAATATTGTGATGTTATTTCTTAAATTATATGTTATTTTCTCTAATGGAATACATTTATTCATTTCCATGTACCATTGCTGTATTCTCAGGTTGTCTTCTAATTTCCAGGTTGACATAATACATTTTTTTGCTACAGCTAGGGCTATCATAAGAAATCTTTTTCGTTCTCCATCCAAATCGAGTCCAAATTCTTTATTTCTTATATTACTTAGAAGGAAGATCTCTGGGTTTTTTGGTTTGTTGCTTTTTGTGATTTTATTTAATACCTGGTTTAGATCTTCCCAAAACTTTTTCGAGGCACATTGATGCAAGAAATACAGTGTGGGTGTTCTCCATTGCCCATCCCCTGCCCTGACATGACCACCACCACAGTCATCAGGGTTTTGCACTCTATCTTAGCCCTGTTTGGGTATCCCAGCTATATCCATAGCGACTGGGGCTCATCACTTATGAGCGAAGAGCTATACCAGTACCTGCTCATAAGGGGCATTGCCCCAAGCAGGACGACTAGCTACTCTTTGGCTTGGCTTCACGGACGAAGATTTATGGAGGGGGTAAAAAGTCCACGTCAGCTGCAGGCTCGTTTGTGGCTGACAAGTCCGATGCGGGACAGGCAGACACGATTGCAGCGGTTGCAGGGGAAAATTGGTTGGTTGGGGTTGGGTGTTGGGTTTTTCCTCCTTTGCCTTTTGTCAGTGAGGTGGGCTCTGCGGTCTTCTTCAAAGGAGGTTGCTGCCCGCCAAACTGTGAGGCGCCAAGATGCACGGTTTGAGGCGTTATCAGCCCACTGGCGGTGGTCAATGTGGCAGGCACCAAGAGATTTCTTTAGGCAGTCCTTGTACCTTTTCTTTGGTGCACCTCTGTCACGGTGGCCAGTGGAGAGCTCGCCAGATAACACGATCTTGGGAAGGCGATGGTCCTCCATTCTGGAGACGTGACCCATCCAGCGCAGCTGGATCTTCAGCAGCGTGGACTCGATGCTGTCGACCTCTGCCATCTCGAGTACTTCGACGTTAGGGATGTAAGCGCTCCAATGGATGTTGAGGATGGAGCGGAGACAACGCTGGTGGAAGCGTTCTAGGAGCCGTAGGTGGTGCCGGTAGAGGACCCATGATTCGGAGCCGAACAGGAGTGTGGGTATGACAACGGCCCTGTATACGCTAATCTTTGTGAGGTTTTTCATTTGGTTGTTTTTCCAGACTCTTTTGTGTAGTCTTCCAAAGGCGCTATTTGCCTTGGAGAGTCTGTTGTCTATCTCGTTGTCGATCCTTGCATCTGATGAAATGGTGCAGCCGAGATAGGTAAACTGGTTGACCGTTTTGAGTTTTGTGTGCCCGATGGAGATGTTGGGGGGCTGGTAGTCATGGTGGGGAGCTGGCTGATGGAGGACCTCAGTTTTCTTCAGGCTGACTTCCAGGCCAAACATTTTGGCAGTTTCCGCAAAGTAGGACGTCAAGCGCTGAAGAGCTGGCTCTGAATGGGCAACTAAAGCGGCATCATCTGCAAAGAGTAGTTCACGGACAAGTTTCTCTTGTGTCTTGGTGTGAGCTTGCAGGCGCCTCAGATTGAAGAGACTGCCATCCGTGCGGTACCGGATGTAAACAGCGTCTTCATTGTTGGGGTCTTTCATGGCTTGGTTCAGCATCATGCTGAAGAAGATTGAAAAGAGGGTTGGTGCGAGAACACAGCCTTGCTTCACACCATTGTTAATGGAGAAGGGTTCAGAGAGCTCATTGCTGTATCTGACCCGACCTTGTTGGTTTTCGTGCAGTTGGATAATCATGTTGAGGAACTTTGGGGGACATCCGATGCGCTCTAGTATTTGCCAAAGCCCTTTCCTGCTCACGGTGTCGAAGGCTTTGGTGAGGTCAACAAAGGTGATGTAGAGTCCTTTGTTTTGTTCTCTGCACCCCAGGGGAACAGACAAGTTGAAAAAGAGAATGTGTCTGTATGGAAGGCAGTGAAATTGGCCTTCCGGTCTAAGGGCCTTCCAGAGTCACACTGGGAAGAAGTCCTACCCACAGCGCTCCATTCCACAAGGTCCTTCCTCTATATGGTGACCAACGCAACTTCTCACGAGCTTATGTTTACGTTCGAGAGGAAAGCCACATCCGGGACCACCCTCTCAGCTTGGCTAATGGCATCAGGTCTAGTCCTGCTGAGAAGGCACGTGAGGAGGAGCAAAACAGGCCCTCTGATCGAGAGGGTGCACCTGCTGCACGCCCACCCAACGTATGCCCAACATGGCATACCCTGACGGCAGAGAGGACACCATTTCGATCAAAGACCTGGCACCCGCCGGAACTGAGGATCTGATCAGGAACTACCAAGTACCCCCCTCAGGGTCCTGGAAGACACTGCTCGGGAAGTGGTCCAATCCACCCCTTGACCAGACTCGGAACCTTCGAGACCCCCCACAGGGGGTTCAAGAAGCCCAAAGTCTTCCAGTACTGCAGTGCTCGACGAGAATCACCAGACCCCCTGACAGACTTGTAAGTATTTGTAAAGTATTAATTTTTTAGAATGAATGGCCTCTTGTTTTTCACCCACAGTCTCAATTCTGAAGGAAGGGGTGAATGCAGTGAACTGGAATTCACTGTCTATGTGTTGTTCAGATGACTGGCTCCTCCCCTGGCTCCACCCTCACCTACCCCAATATAAACCCTGGTTTTCCTGCCTTACCTCAGATTTACCTGAGTTCTATTATGTCTACCGGCTGTTATATACTGAGGAAACCTGGGACTATTTTATGCGAGAGCCACATCTCACTTGAGAGTGGTGCATGCGCGGTGAGGCACATTGTATCAATATGTGACCCCACAGCTGAATGTGAGTAAAGAAATGTCCTGTTATTAAGTGTTTATTAAGATCTCCAATGGTACAATCTGGACACAACACCGGCCATTGTTTGTAAGCTATTAAAAGCATGTTTTAACTCCTCACTTGTCTCTGAGTGCATTCTGTCACGTTACACCCATGTCCTCTGGTTTGTATTTTACCTACTCTCAGTGGAAAAGCCTATCCATATTTATTCTGTCTAACCCCCTCATAATTTTAAATACCTATATTAAATCTCCCCTCATTCTTCTATGCTCCAGGGAATAAAGTCATAACCTGCTTAATCTTTCCCTGTGACTCAGTTCCAGAAGTCCAGGCAACATCCTAGTAAATCTTGTCTGCACTCCTTCTATCTTATTGATATCCTTCCTGTAGTTAGGTGATGAAAACTCCTGACTATACTCCAAATTTGGCTTCACTAATGTCTTATACAACTTTACCATAACATCCCAGCTCCTATACTGAATACTTTGATTTATGAAGGCCAATATGTCAAAAGCTCTCTTTACAACCCTATTCATCTTTGACACCATTTCAGGGAATTATGTATCTGTATTCCCAGTTCTCTCTGTTCTACTGCACTCCTCAGTGCTCTACCATTCACTGTGTCTGTCCAACCTTGGTTTGTCCTTCCAAAATGCAACACCTCACACTTGTCTGCATTAAATTCCAAGAGCCATTTCTCAGCCCATTTTTCCAGCTGGTCCAGATCTCTCTGCAAGTTTTGAAAACCTTCTCTGGTGTCCACAACACCTCCAATCTTAATGTCATCTGCAAACTTGCTGATCCAACTCATCATATTATCATCCAGATCATTGATATAGATGACGATAAACTCTCTTACTCCGACTATTCATCGTATCTGTGCTCTTTCATAAATTTTAAACCAATCAGTTTAGCCCTCTCTCTCAATTCGCCAAACCAAAGTTTGTCCATCCTCTCCTCAAAGCTAACACATTCTAATCCTGGCAAAATTCACCCTCTTCTAAACCTCCACATCATCCTGCAGTGCGGTGACCAGAATGGTACACAATCCTCCCGATTCGACCTCCCCAAAGTTTTACACAGCTGCAACATGACCTCCCAACTTTTAAGCATAATGTTCCGTTGCCCTCCAGCGACTCTGTCTACGTGTCCTGCTGCGTAAGAAAGGCAGCCAGCCGACTGAAGGACCCGTCCCACTCTCTTCTCCCTTCTCCCATTGGTGAGAATCCACATAACCATCGTCCTCTGAGTGAAAAGAGTGGCCGCTCAGATCCCTCTTAAATCTTTTCCCCTCCTTAAACCCATCATTCTATATTCACCTAACCCTGGAAAAAGACTGGCAGTGTTCACTTTCTCCGTACCGCTCATGATTTATAAACTCCTGCAAGATCACCCCTCAGCCTCTGGCATCGAGGCATAAGGAGGCCAATTCGAACGTGGTACTGATACATTATAGAGCATAGAACAGAAATCTGCCCCACAGTGCATGCCCTTGCGCCCACAGTGTTGTGCTGACCTAACAACCTACTCTAACAAATGCATAACCCTTCATGTTTCTCAGTTCCATGTACCTATCTGATAATTCCTTAAATGATCCCATTCCTCATGCCCCCCACCACTGTTACCGGCAGTGAGTAACATTCATCTATCACTTCGTGTGAAGAACAGGCCTCTTACATCTCCCCTGTACTTACTTCCAAGCACCTGAAAGCTAAACCCCTTCACGTTAGCCTTGTCAGTCCAGGAAAAAAGCTCTGGCCATCATCATGTGCACCTTTATAGGGTCATCCCCTATTGCCCCAAGGGGGGAAACACACCCCAAGTTCACTCGAGCTATCCTCATAAGGCATGTGTGTGGCACAGTTGGCGTAGCGGTTATCTCAAAGGCATTAGGGCGCCAGCAATCAGGTCTGAGCTTCGAATCCCATGCTGTTTGTAAGGATTTTGCACGCTCTCCACTTTGTCTGCATGGGTTTTCCCCAGGGGGTCCAGTTTCCTCCCACCATTCAAAATGTACCGGGTTGTAGGTTAATTGGGCGGCATGGACTCGTGGGCTGAAATGGCCCGTTACCATGATGTATGTCTAAATTTAAATTTAAAAAACAAAATTTAAAATGCTCTACAATCCAGTCAGCACCCTTGTAAATCACCTCTGCACCCTCAATGTAGTGTCCACATCCTTCTTATCATGAGGTGACTAGAACTGAGCACAGTATCTCGTGGGGTCTGACTAAGGTCTTGTATAGCTCAGATTTTAGTTGGTAGATCATGTCACTGAGTGTCCGTAAGATTCAATTTTATTCTACTTCCTTTTTAAAACATGGGGATTTCATGATCTGAAATACTTCAGCATGGTGTTTGATGTGTGACACAGATGTGTCGCGGTCTGCATCGAGAGGAGAAGGGTGAGAGCGTCAGGATCACCCGTGTGGCAGTGAGCTAGTGAGAAGGTCAGAGGAGTTTAGATGGGTGGTGTTTGGGGAGTTGAAAAATGAAATGTCATGTCTAGTGAATTATAAAAAGAAAGTCGACTTCATGGTATGCTGAAAGAAGCGAGTATCTATTTGTTTCTTCGCTGTGGTGAATCAATGCCGTGGTGTAGCCATGACTTAACTTTCAAATCCAGTTAATGAATAGAATGAAAGAGGGGTATATTTTTTGGCACCCAAGTAACACTGGTTTTAACATACTTACACCAGATAATAAATAACTGAGTCCCAGGTGGCCAAAACCCACTCCCAGGGTCTGGTTTTCAGTTGCAAGATTCTTGGCCCATCACCGTAAGATCTTGTGTTACCTATGGCTACAAATTCCACCAACTGATCCATTGCTTGTGTGATCTGCCTTCTCAGCCAGAAGATCGTTCAAATCCTATTCCTGAGTCAGAAGCCCAGAAATCCAGAGCCATGACCAAGTTATAGTCAGATGTGTTGAACTTCAAGCTGAGCTCCCATCTGTTCTCTAGGAGGATGTGGCAGATCTGATGGTCACCATTTGAGGAGGAGGTTGGTGCTGCGGACAAATTATCCAACTGGATCTAAAGACACAGTCTGAGGGACCACGCACTTGTCTGCATTGACAGCAGAGAGTGTTGGTACCTATAGGTTTCTGGGCATCCACATATCAGAGGATCACTCCCAGACCCAGCATATCGAGGCAACGGTGAAGAAGACACTCCAACACCTTAACTTTCTGAGAAGCTTGAAGAGATTTGACCTGTCGCCGGATACTCTATCAAACTTCTACAAGTTCATTATGGAAAGTAAACTAACTGGTTGCATCACCACCAGGTTTGATAATTTGAGTGGCCAGGAATGTTAGCCAACATAGACAAATTCCAACCTCTTGTCTATTGAGGAGGCACTGCTTCGAGAAGTCACCCAACATCATAAAAGATCCCTCACTACTTCTTCTCACTGCTGCCTTCAGGCAGAAGGTATAGAAACCTCAAGTCCAGCACCTCGAGGTTCAGGAACAGTTTTTCTTTCCAACAGCGGACAGTTTCTTGAAGCTCCCCTTACTTCCCTAATCATAAACTATTCCATGACAACAAAAAGGCCTTCCTCACTATTGAAGCACCTCTTTTATTTCCTTCTGCACTAACTATATCTGTGAACATTTAGGATCTACCTTTTATATTTAATGTCCCTTTCATACTAATTTAGCACATATTATTGGAGTTGGTTTTTTTAATGAAGTGCCTGTTTGGCTGCAGCACATCAGAATTCCCAGATGAAAGGTTTCACCCTAAAATGTTGACTATCTAACACCATCTGCGGATGCTCAAGTTCAAGTTTATTGCCATCCAATGGTACAGGGATAACCCGATGAAATGGCGTTCCTTGACCCTTGGTGCAAAAGCGTGCAGACACACATCCAGACAGAGCACACACAGTGCATATATAAAACTAAATAAATATTGCTTAACAAATAGTAGAGTCTTGGAGGGTTTGTGTGGCCAGTTCATTCAGTCGTTCAGCCGTCTCACTGATGTGGGAAGAAGATACAGCCTAATCTGATGATTTTCTCCTGTATTTTATATACTGCTCCAGAATTTTTGGCTTTTGTGCTGGCCCAGGAATCCCACTACACATGTTCTTCTCCTCTCTGTTACCTTGTCATGGTGGAGAAGCTTGTGTCGTCCTGAGATCCTGAGAGCGATGCCGTCGGGAGCTATGCTCCTGGTAGGGTCACCCATGGTGGTAAGGTCGAGGGTGAGGTCCCTGACAAAGAACAATCCAGCCTAGACCTCAACAGTGGAACAGGCGGATGAAGTTACTCCGAACTCAATGGCTGTGAAGGCGGACGAAGGCTGAACCAAATCCATCAGCTCCAATCATCGTGGTTTCCAGGCCATTGGAGCGAGTTGGTTGATTTGTGAAGTATCGACTTAAAAATTAAGTCACATCAAGTACACATTAAACAGATACATGCACAGGCGTTTTTGCTCTATGACACGGTCTGGCGCTCACCACTTTGAGGAGCCAAGCTGCAAGCCTGACAGCCCTTCAGGTGCAAGTTGGATCCTGTGGGACATTGCTGGGATGTGAGGTGTACTGGAATGATGAGCACCGATCTCTTACGATCACCAGCAAAGCCTTGGAATATGACATTTGAAGTTCCCTACAAACGCAAAATGAGTTTTGGAAGCACACTGGATATTGCCTCGTTGAGCACCTTCCCTCTGACTGCTGCCACAACAAGGACCTCCCTGCGGCTGACCACTTTATTTCCACACCCTATTCAAACAGCAACATGTCTGTCCGTGGCCTCATGCACTGTTTGCTATCCGCAAACAATATTTAATATTCCATCCCAGCAATCTCCGAGTTTAGATTTACTGTCAGCGTACATACATGACATCGCATACAACCCTGAGATTCCTTTTCCTGTGGGCCAGGCAGAAATGACCTCTTATTGGCAGTGCAAAAGAAAAACTGCACACAATGAACACTGGTAAACAAATAAAGCAATGTAAACATCTGGACTGCCCAATACAGAGAGAAAAAAAATCAATAAAGTGTAAGAATCCTTAAATGAGTTAATTGTTGAGGAGTCTGATGGTGGAGGGTAACAGCTGTTCCTGAACCTGGTGGTATGAGTCTTGCAGCACCTCTACCTCTTTCCTGAAGGTAGGGGTGAGAACAGAGATTGTGCTGGATCCTTGATGATCGCTGTTGCTCTCCGACGGCAGTGTTCCCTGTAGATGAACTTAATAGTGGAGAGGGTTTTGCCTGTGATGTCCTGGGCTGTGTCCATTATGTTTTCGTAGGGCTTTATGCTCGGGGGGTTATTGGTATCTCTATACCAGACTGTGATGCAGCTGGTCAGCACACTTATCACCATGCAGAAGCGGGGGAAGAACTTACAAAACTCCTTACAGTCAATGCTCCATTCGAACCCGGGTCACTGGCGCCATAATAGCATTGCGCTAACCATTCTGCGTAAAAGTTGCATGATGTGGGCCCCTTACCCCTTCCTCCCTCATCTCCTCTCCTCTTCCCTCCCTCCCTCCTTCTCCTCCTCCTTTCCCACACCTTTTTACTCCGACGCCTGCCTGTTTTTGCTTATACGCGATGAAGGGCCTGGCCCGAAGCGTTTACTTCCCGTGGATGCCGTGTGACCTGCTGAGTTTCTCCAGCATGCTTGTGTGCTGCACCCGACCCCAGCATCTGCAGACTTCGCTGTTTAACTCACCCCCTTAATGACAGAGTGGAACGTAATTCATTAGTTGAGAAAGTGGGTGAATTAATTCGAGGATTTTGGAATTTATGGGGTGGAAAATGAAATTTTAAAGCAAGGAAGTTGTTACAAGCCTTTGGGAAGCACTGGCTTGTCTGCAACTGGACTACTGTGTCTGAGAGGGAGGGAGATGTGAAGGCTTAGGAGGGAGTCAGAGTTTCACAGCCCAGAAACTTGTCTCTCCTGACCAAGTTGTCTACCGGAACTAGTCCCAGTTGGCTCACCAAACCCAAGCCTTTTTTCCATCCAGGAGTGCAGAAAGGAATTATTGAAGCTTTCAAGAATGGTGGAGAAATCATTAAAAACACGAGGATAGGTGCTTACTGCAGCAATGTGGAACTGAGGTGGAAGGTCAGCCATGATCCAAGTGATCAGTACATCAGACATGAGCGACTGAGTGGGCCACCTTCTCTTCTCGTGAAGGGACTTTCAACGAATGAAGAGGAAGAGCAGAGGGGATGCAAATGAGAGTTTCTTGTCATGTCTAAGCACTGAAATTCTTACTTACTGCAGACACACAGCTGAGAAATATGACATAAAGCAACTTCAATGGTTTTATGTCAATTTTTTTAAATGATTTACAATTATTTTATGTTATTGATATCATTTATTTTATAAATACAGCACATTTATAATATTTTAATTCTAATATCGTGTAAAATGATAATTGTTAATATTGTTTTTAATACATTATGATTTATAACTATATTTAATATTAATTATCTTTAAAATCATTATTTTAAATTATAGAAAATATAATATAAATAAATATAATATCTTTATTATTTATATTATATTTTTTCATAATTAATTATTGGTTAAATGCATTAAATTACCATCATATTGAGTGACATTTTAAAATAGATAATATAAAAGGATTGATAAATGAATATTTCTAAATATTAATGAATATTCAATAAAAATGTGATTAGAGGCATTTAAAATCATAAAAAAAGTATCAACTGAGAGAAAAAAGAGGGAGAGAGAAAGAGAGAGAGAGAGGAGAGAGAGAGAGAGGGAGAGAGAGGGGGGGAGATAGAGAGAGAGAGAGAGAGAGAGAGAGAGAGAGAGAGAGAGCAAGTTTTCCCACTCCCATAGGTGTCAAAAATTATTGGGATAAAGTGTAGGTGGCTGGGTGGGGGTGGGGGGGGGAAGACCCAACACTAACGCACTGAGATCTGGAATCTCATGCAAAGGGAACAGTGCTGGTGGCAGATGCAATTGGAGATGAAAGCTATAAAGAAGTATGCAGCATGTAATTAGGCCCTTTGGTCCAACTGATCTATGCCAGTCATGTTGCCAGAGAGAGCTGGTTTTATTTGGCCTCCCAACCATACCTATCCCATGCATTGGTCTAAATGTTCTTTTAACATGACAATCGTGCCACCCACCGCTTCCTTTGACAGCTCTCTCCCTTGTATCCACAACACTTTCCATGAATAAATTTCCCCTGATCTTGCAGCTGTTTATACACCACATCTTGCCGCATAAAAGAATTATAAAGGAGATAAGAATGCATAGAGTTGGGGTGATGTATTAGCATGGATAGAGGATTGTTAACCAATAGAAAGCAAAGAGTTTGGATACAGGGGTGTATTTCTGGTTGGCAATCGGTGGTGAGTGGGATGCCACAGGGGTCAGTGCCGGGTCCACAACTGATTACAATATACATAAACATTCTGGAAGAGGGGCCAGAGTATAGTGTTTGTAAATTTGCTGTTGACACTAAATTTGAGTGGAAAGCAAATTATACAGAGGACTCAGAGAAACTGCAGAGAGATATAGATAGGATAAGTGAGTGGGAAGGGTCTGGCAAATGGAGTAAAATGTTGGTAAATGTGAGGATATCCACTTTGGAAGGAGAAATGGATTATCATTTAAATGGCAAGCAATTGCAGCATGTTGCCATGCAGAAGGACCTGGGAGTATAAAAGTTTGGTTTGCAGAGGCAGTAGGCAATCAAGAAGGCCAGAGGGATTGAGTTTAGGAGCAGGGAGGTTATGCTGCAACTGTACAAGGTGGTGGTGAGGTTGCATCTGGAGCACTGCGTGCAGTTCTGATGTCCTTACTTGAAGGATGTACTGGCTTTGGGGACGGTGAAGCAAGGTTCACCAGCTTGATTCCTGAGAAGATGGGGTTAGATATGAGGAGAGATTGAATCCTCTGGGTCTGTGCTCACTGGAATTGAGAAGAATGAGAGGGGATCTTATAGAAATCTGAAAAAATTATGAAAGGCATAGATAAGATAGAGATAGGTAATTGTTTCCATTGATGGGGGAGGGAATTGTTTCCATTGCTAGGGGAGACCAGAACTAGGGACACAGCCTCAAGGTTCAGGGTCGTAGATTTAGGGCAGAGATGAGGAGGAACTGGTTTTCCCCGAGGGCGGTGAATCTGTGGAATTCACTGTCCATTGAAGCAGTGGAGGCGACCACAGTAAATATATTTAAGACCAGGTTGAATAGATTTTTACAGAGTAGGGGAATTAAGGGATATGGGGAAAAGGAAGGTAGGTGGAGTTGAGTCCATCATCAGATCAGCCGTGATCACATTGAATGGCTCGACGGGCTGGATGGCCGATTCCTGCTCCTATTTCATATGTTCTTCATGTTCTCTTTAATTGCATCCAACGATCTGGCATCCACATGTTGCTGGGTAGAGAATTCACTACCCTTGGCAAAAATAAATTGAGTGTTGAATGATCGTCCCCTTGCCTTGGGACTCTAAATAATGTGGGAAACGTGTTCATTTTTGAAGGAAAAACAAAACCACAGAGAGCACTTAAGTGCAGAAATCTGCTACTCGGGACATTGGGCGGAATCGTTGTTCTTGAGTGTGCGGGAGTTAATACAGAAGGTTAATAGAATGTTGGTGCTAATTTCAATAGGACTATTCAGAGAAAGAGTCTTTGAGGTCAACAGCATAAAAACAGGCCCTTTAGCCAACTAAAGCTGGTCTCATCTGGTCCATATTACTGATAACCCTCTCCAATCCACATATCTGTCCACATTTTTTAAAATGTTGCTGTTGAACCCCCTCACTTCACACACCTGCCGCACCTTGCATGAAAACTTGCCTTTCACATTTCCTCTAAATCTTTGCCTCACCTATTTTTTTTTCGGCTGAAGGAGGGTGTTGACTGCCTCTTGCTTCCCGTGAATGCTGCGTGACCTGTTGAGTTTCTCCTGCACTTTAATGTACTACACCTTTAACCTCTTCCCCCTAGCTTTCAACTCCACTCCCCTTGGAAAATAAGTCTGTGACCATTCACCTTATCTATGTCCCACATGGTTTTATAAACTTCCACAGAGTCACCCCTCAGCATCCTTCACTCTAGAGAAAAATCATCCCAGCCTCTCCTTATAACTCAAGCCCTCCTGTCCCATTAACATCGGATTGGAGGAAAAACTAGTGACATCTCACTTCAGCTGTGTAAGACTCTAGTGAGAACAAAACCACACAGAAATGCTGGAGAAACTCAGCATCCATAGGAGGTGAAGATATTTCACTGACATATCAAGGAATAAGCAAAGAACAGGAAGGCATCAGAATAAAGACAAGACTGGGCTGGGTGAGAAGTCCAGACCAACATCCAATTTCCTATTATCATCTTTTGTTGTCCTGGACTCCTCCCCCAGCCAGTCTTGTCTTTATTCTGATGTCTTCCTGTTCTTTGCTTATTCCTTGAAGAAGGGCTCAGGCCTGAAAAATGGGTAATATATCTTCACCTCCTGTGGACGCTGCAAGATCGGCTGAGTTCCTCCAGTATTTCTACGTGGTTTTTACTACAATCACAGCCTCCAGATTTTTGTGTCTCCTCCTCTGCCCCTCCTAAGACTCTAGTGAGACCATGTCTAGAGTGCTGTGACCGATTTGAGACCCCTATTTAAGGAAAGATATTGAGGAGGAAGTTCAGAGAACGTTCACTAGGATGACTTGGAAGGATTGTTCTATGAGTTACATAAGAAGCAGGATCGGGAGTCGGCCATCGGTCTTGTTGAGCCATTCAGTAAGATCTTGGCTGATGTGGCCATAGACTCCGCTCTATCATAATCTTTAATTCATCAATTCTTCAAAAATCTATCTATCTGTGACTTGAATACATTTGACAGGGATCCTCCACTGCTTCCTTGGTAGACAATTCCATACATTCACTACTCACTGCAAGAGACAGTTCCAACTTATCTTTGTCTTAGATCTATTCCCCTGAATCTGGAGTCCACAAGTTCTAGTCTCACCTCCTACTTGACACATCCTCCTTGCTTCTATTTTATCAATTCCTTATTCTTTTCTATAAGATCCTCCACAAAATGCTAAACTCCATTCAAGTTCATTTATTGCCATCAAATTGTACATATACATATACAAACTGATGAAACGGCGCCTCTCCAGACCATTGTGCACACAAAGATATACAGTATACCCTACACACACACGTTAGGGCAGCAAGGTTAGCGCAGTGGTCAGAACAACACCGTTACAGTGCCAGTGATTGGAAATGGGGTTCGAATCCCGCGCTGTCCATGAGGAGTTTGTACGTTCTCCCTGTGTCTGCGTGGGTTTTCCCCGGGGGCTCCGGTTTCCTCCCACCCTTCAAAACATACCAGGGGTTGTAGGTTAATTGGGTGCAATTGCGGCACGGGCTCATGGGCTGAAAGGGCCTGTTACCCTTCTGTATGACTAAATTTAAAATGTAAACAACATATATTCATAGTGATCCAAATCAAATATAAAAATAACTTACAGGTTTCTATAACAATCTTACTGCCTGTGAGAAGAAGCTGCCTGGGAGTCCTGGTTTTACCTCTTCCTGGTTTTACCTCTTCCTTGAAGGTAATGTCGCAAAGTTACTGTGGGCTGGATGGTACCACCTCGCAATGATTCTCCGAGCTCTCTTTAATCGGCGCTCCCTATAGATATCGTCGATAGAGGGAAGGGAGACCCCAGTGATCTTCTCAGCAGTTTTCATCACCCTCCAATCTGATGCTTTGCAGGTGCTATACCACACTATGACGCAGTCAGCCAGGACCGTCTCTAATGTGCTCCTATAGAACGTGGTTAGCCTTGCCCTCCTCAGCCACCTTAGCGTGCGGAGGCACAGCTGTCCCTTCCTGACTAATGAAGAGGTGGTCCAGGTTAAGCCGTCCTATAAATGGACACTAAGGAACTTTCTGCTCCCCACTCTCTCTGCAACAGAACCATTGATATGTTTTGGGGAGTGGTCCTTCGTCCTCCTGAGGTTCACAATCATCTCCATTCTGTCTTCAAATTATACTCCACCGAATTTAGTTCCAGCTGACTCAAACTCTCCTCTTAACCTAACCCCCTCAAGTTTGCAATCAACATGGTAAACCTCCTCTGCACCATCTCCAAATGTCCAACAGGTTCGAACTCTGCTCATTGTCTAGAAGAATAAGATGGGATCGTATTGAAACACGTAAAATTGTCAGATGGTCAGACAGAGTCAATAGGCCTGCTCTCAGAATAAAGTGATACCAATAACCAACTGGGATGCGGGAGAATTTCTCCTGATCCCATCAGAATCTCTCTGATCCTAATAGCAGAGCACCTTCCAAAGTTATCACTGTGAAAACATTAGCATGCCCAACAAAGTCAATGCCTCTGTAAGTTATCCTAGAGGGCGGGATGTGAGCTGCAGGTCATGCCACTCAAGGCAGGTTTACCACATAGTGGATGGTTTATTTGTGGAACAAGCTAATCGGGGAAGTGGGGCAAAAACCTTTAGACAAGTACATGGATATGAATGACCCAAATCCAGGCTTAGA
Source organism: Narcine bancroftii (assembly GCF_036971445.1). Lineage (NCBI taxonomy): Eukaryota > Metazoa > Chordata > Chondrichthyes > Torpediniformes > Narcinidae > Narcine > Narcine bancroftii. Next base: position 10,801,967 of record NC_091471.1, read on the forward strand.
TGGGCAACTTGGACAGCATGGGTGAGTTGGGTCAAAGGGCCTATTTCCATGTGGTACAGTTCTATGGCTCCGTGCATGAGTTCTGGGACATGGGATTAATTAAAAACAGAAAAGGAAATTTGCTGGGAAAACTCATGAACGTCGATGGAAAAGGCAAAAGGATTTTTGTTTCAGAATCATATTTATTGTCGTGAACGCGTGTCAGAAAATTTTTTATTTTTGTGGCATTATTATTGTGCATTGCACGTGCAAGATTGTCAAAAATTACACTATTTCAAAAACAAGGAGAAAAAAGTGAGGTAGTGCCTGTAAGTTCATTGTCCGTTCAGAAATCTGATGGCGAAGGGAAGAAGCTATTTTTGTACTGTTGTGTGTTCGTCTTTAGGCTCCTGTTCCTCCTTCCTGATAGTAGCAGTGAGAAGAGGGCATGGCCTATGTGGGGAGGGTCCTTGAGGATAGAGGCTGCTTTCTTCAAACATTGCCTCTTCTAGATGTCTTTAATGGAGTGGACTGATGCACACGATGGCGATGATCGAGTTTACAACCCACTGTATTTTTTTTCCTGTCCTGTGCGTTGGCACCTCCATATCAGTCAGAATGCTTCCCACGGGATGCACTCAAATTGTCCGTTACCTCAAATCCATTTCTGTGGGAGTAAACCTTCTGCACTGTGGGAGTAAACCTTCTGCACCGTGGTTGTATGATCCCATCGTCAATGGTTTCTCTAGATGAACTATAGTTCCTCATTCTGGGGACCATTCCAGTAAGTCACCTCCTAGAGATTGGGACAGAGGCACAGCTGGTGGAACTGCTCTACCACCGAATCAGAGACCTTGGTTCAGTCCCCAGCCTCTGCTGTTAATTGCATGGAGTGCCCATGTTCTACCTGTTTTTTCTGGGGGCTTTGATTTCCTCCCACATTCCAAAAGTTTGGCAGATATTCCAGACCCTTGCTCATGTGTATGTAGGTGGAATGTGATGGGATTTGGTGAGAATGTCTTAGTGTTCTTTTCTCACGATACAAGCAGCGGGATAATCACCCCTCATGTGTTCACTTGATCTCTTTTCTCAGAGGCTCCATGACACTGTAAACTACCACTTTAGGTTGGCCCATGCTTTCACTACTCTGGACCTGTTCCTGGGTCTTGGGATCAGTGCCTTACTTCTTTTCCTGTGATTGATGTGTGTCTTGATGCATCCTGGAACAAGTTTCTGCTCTCTGTGAAGTGGGTGATCTATTTCTGTTCTTTAGTAAGACCCTCATGGTTGGGGTTGTGTGCCCCCCTCCTTGAGTTGGGGAGTAATGGAGGAAGAAATGTGGGTCCAGTGGTAAATCTATGTTCTTGTGGGTCATCGTCCCCATTCCATGGGTTGGGATTGAGGTTAGGGTTAGGGATTGTTTCAGATATGGGCTCACGTGAGGTTTGGGATTGAGATTAGGGTTGTTTGAAGTTGAGATTAGGGTTAAGTTTGGGGCTTGGGTTAGGGTTAGATGTGGGGTTCAAGTTGGGGTTAAGTGTGGGGTTCTGGTTAGGGTTCAGGTCAGGCCAGAAGTTCAAGTTCGGTTTTTGGTTCAGGATAGGGTTGGAGTTCATGGTTCAGGTTAGGTTTAGGTTTCAGGTCAGGGTTGGGGTTCAGTTTAAGGTTAGGTTTTGGGTTCAGGTTAGGGTTCATGGAGAAAATTTGCATTGAAATGGCATTGGTCTGCAAGGCGATGGAGACTCAATCACCTCCCTCGATGTTGGAAGGTAAAATGGAAACCGACTTCCCTCTGTTGGACACAAAACCACTGCAGAATTAACTCCAGAAATTTGTAAAGAAAATCTCTTGAGTGCCTGGACTCACATTTCACTGCACTAATTAACTGTGAAGATTTTTCTTCAGATAATTGAAGTCTACATTTCAGAAAGAGTCCTCTTGCCCCATATTTCCAGTGATACCTCTCCCCAATGTTTGATCAGTTATTAAAACTCTACATTTCTGTGTAATTAAAACTGCTCCCTGCCTCAAACACCCTCCAAAGCTTTCCACAACACATACCTGCAATTCAACAGACGACCCTTTTATTGATTCGAGGCAGAAAAGCTCCCTCAAGGAGACAGAGGCATGATTTCCTGAAGATGTTTGTGTTTTCTTGAAAAATGAAAAATAACAACAGCGAGAAGCAGTTTCATTTTCAGACTAATTACTTCATAACCCTGTTCTGCAGTTGCACTAGGGGGATGGTCTGAGTGTCACACTGGGGTTATTTAAGAAAAGTAAATCTCCACAATCATTAAATGCATGCGCTGTTGAAATCCTGCCCTCTCCCGAAGATTCGACCTTCAGTAATTGACACCCTTGGGTCTGTTATTGGCAAAAGGTTATCTGCTGGATCGGTCCGCTAATTAGACCAAAGCACTAATCTACCCAGGTCTGATTGACAAGGCAGACAGCTCCTTGGCTAATTGCCTGTTGCGGGGAGCTCCTGGTGGCCAGGGTATTGAGGGATCCCAGCCACCCCACTGAATTCAACCAGCTCGCTCTGCCTTGGTCCTCTGACTAGCGTCCTGAAGCCTGCAGTGAGGTGTTACCAGCAAAGCGAGGGGGAACGAGCAGAGGTTGGTGACAACAGCGTGGTCCGTCATTGCGTCAGAGGAGTGACGATGTTTCTTGCTGTTCCTTGTGGTGACTGGAGACATGCCTCCAGCTCCCGCCTTTGCTGCAGTCTGCATAGAGTTTGCACGTCCTGCTTGCACACCCTCAAGCTCCCCCATCTCCCCAAAAGTACCCAAGATTGGAAGGTGGCAATTGGTATCTCCGCAGCCACAACTTTCAAAACATCGTGAGGATCATCATTAGGCGTGTATTAGATTTTCGACCCATTATTTGGGGAGGTGTGGTTAGCGCAACGCTGAAGCAACATCAGCAATCCCGGTTCGTATCCACCACTGCCCGTGAGGAGTTTATATGTTCTCCCTGTGACCTGCGTGGATTTTCCCCAGGTGCTCCAGCTTCCTCCCATCCTCCAAAAGCATATGAGGATGGTTTGTTGTAATTGGGCAGCGTGGGTTTCATCTTGATTTTCTCTTCAGTTTGTCTTTCTCTCTCTCAATCTAATGCTCTCCACTCTATCAGGGATATATCTCTCCGTGAATCCAGATAAAGTTTCAAGTAAAGGTGACGTGGTTAACGTAGCAGTTAGTGCAGTGCTGTTACACCTCCGATCAGGACCAGGGTTCAAATCCAGCGCTGGCTGTAAGGAGTTTGTACATTCTCCCCATGCCTGTGTGGATTTTCTCCAGGTTCTCTGGTTTCTTCCCAACCTTCAAAATGTACAATATTTAAAAATATAAGTTTAGGCACATAAGCATGATAACAGGCCCTTTCAGCCTACAAGCCCATGGCGCACAATTATGTAATGTTCTATGCCACATCTACTCAACATTTGAAATGTTTCTATGAGATTTTTTAAATTTTAACCGTAAATTTACACATACAACACAACAGGCCCTTTCGGCCCACAAGCCCGTGGTGCCCAATTATGCTATGTACTATGCCATATCTACTCAGCATTTGAAATGTTTCCATGAGATTTTTAAAAATTTTTAAAATTTTAACCGTAAATTTACACATAAAACACAGCAACAGGCCCTTTTGGCCCACAAGCCCGTGCCACCCAATTACACCCAATTGACCCTCAACCCCTGGTACGTTTTGAAGGGTGGGAGGAAAATGTACCAGGGCTGTAGGTTGGGTGGCATTGGCTCATGTGCCAAAAGGACCTGTTCCCATGTTGCACGTCTCAAATCAATTTTTTTTAAAACTAAAATTAAAATTTAAAAAACATTTTGAGTTTATTGGACATGGCACAGTGTTCTTTGTCAAGCAGTCTTAACAGGTCAACTCTGACATTCAAACAGCCATATCAAGAATAGGAGCAGAATCAATCTCTCAAGGTCACCGCACAGGTTGATAGGATAGTTAAGAAGGTGAAGGGGATGTTGGGCTTCAATAATAGGGAGATTGAGTTAAAGAGTCGAGAGGTCATGTTGCAACTCTACACATCTCTGGTGAGACCACACTTAGAGTCTTGTGTTCAGTTCTGGTCACCTCATTGCAGGAAGGATGTGGAAGCTATGGAGAGGGTGCAGAAGAAATTTACCAGGATGTTGCCTGGTTTGGAAAATAATAGGGGTCTACAAGATTCTGAGAGGCATAGATACAGTGCTTTTTTTCCCCATGGAAACACCAGGGGACATCTCTACAAAGTGAAAGGGAGAAAATTTAGGAGACTTCAGGGGTAAGTATTTTTACCCAATGAGGGGTGGGGGCCTGGAATGCTTTGCCAGGGATGGTAGTGGAGGCTGAAACATTAGGGGCATTTAAAAGACTCTTAGACAGGCACATGGATGACATAAAGGATTACAATGTAGGAAGGGTTGAGTACTATTTTTTAGGAAGGCATATATGGGTTAGCACCACATCGAGGGCCAAATAGCCTGTATTGAGCTGTAATGTTCTATGTTCTTTAATTTCAAGTTACAATGAAAGAACAAAACAAATTAGTGCAAGGAGAGTGTCATTGTGGGGTTCGTTGACAAGCTTCATGGCAGTAAGGAAGAAACTGTCACACTCTTACGCCTTCTCCCCAATTGGGGTGGGGGGGGGGGAGGGAGAGGAGAATGTGCCTGGGCTGTGATGGGCCTTTCAACATGTAGTCAAATGGAGTCCATGGTGGGACGTTTGCTTGATGTTCACCACATTCTGCAGCTTCTTACAGACTCCAAGGAAGCAGGAGGACAGAGGCAGGGCACGAGAAAATGGGGAGACCGCTCCACGTTTGAGAAGGAAGCTCAGGGGAGATGGCCCTATGGGATGGTGACCATGGAGGGGCTCTGTGGTTGAAGAAACACAAAGGCCTCGGGCTGTTGGTGGCTCGAGGCGAGGAACCCACGCGGGCTGTGGGCTGCTAGCGACTGTAATCGAGGGATTCACACCCGGCTGCAGACTACTGGAGGCCGTCTAAACACTGGCTGAAGGGGCACCAGGTTTCTGAATGGGAATGCAAGGATGCAATGGGGAGGCTGAGTGCACTGAAGGGTTCCTGATTGGAGGTTCAGATCCTGAGCTTGGGCTGTTGATGGTTTGGACTGGGCCTCGTGAGGCTGTGGGGGCTGCAAAAGTGCTGGAGATGAATCCACAGACACTCAGTGACTCGAAGGGTGGGGGGGGACCTCTCTTTAGCTTCTCCTTCTCTGTAAGAGGCGCTTCAGGCAATTTCTGCCAATGGAAATCTGTCTACCTTAAGGCAGATGACAGGAAGTTCTGTGTAATATTGCACTATCTTCATTACATGACAATAAGGTGAATCTTGATCTTTAGCTTCTTCTGATCCTGAGTAGAGCAGGACCCGTCCCAGGTTGTGTTGCATCCAGCAGGCCTGTTTTTTTTCAGGTAGACCAGTAGAAGTTGTCGAGGGACCAGTGGGACACGATGGATTTCCTTCGGATTACAAGAAGGTTGAGGTGCTTTTGCACTTTTTTCAATTTTCTGCCACTTCCTCTTGCTCAGTACAATTGTTCAGTTTGCAAAGCAAAACACAGATGTGCTTGCTGGAGGAACTCAGCTGGCTTCTGTAAGGTAAAAACATCATGAGTTGGGACCAGAAAAGGAGTCACCCAGTACTAAGGAGTAACAGAATGCAGATGTGACCTTGTACACTCAAGATAAGCTTGGCACTAACAAGCTGATGAGCAGCAGACTAACAGAGAAGGGCAGCAACAGCTTATTCATTGGACAATGTAATGGTATGATAATTTACTAAGTACGTGTCCTGAGGTATAAAAAAACACCACTTGCTGATATCAGGAGAATGCGCCTTCTCCAACTAACACTGTTAGTTGCAAGTGTTACAATCCGGTAATAAAGAACCTTGATTTCGACTCACTCATTCTCGAACAAAGCAGACCTAACACTTCATGGCATCCAGTGGAGTGAAAGATATATTACCGACATTTCGGACCTGAGCCTTTCATGAAGGTATGGATGTATCCAAGGAGAAGTTATCGAGGGTGAGGACAATTTCTGCCTGCATGGTGGTGGAGGGGGACTGGTTGGATGAGAGAGAAACAAAAGGATTGAGGCATATAGTGATTGGATGTCCATGGTAAAGATGAGGCAGTCGAGCTCTCTACCTCCTGTGGGCTCTGTGAGACCGGCTGAGCTTCTCCAGCTTTTCTGTGTTTTTATTACAATATTTTCCCATTCACAAACTCATTAAAGCTTTAACAATATCTTTATATTTTTCTTGTCAGATTATCCCGATCTTCCTTCAAACTCTGAAATGTTCCCAACCTTTGTGCCTGTGATGAACCTTTCCCTTGGATCTAATGTAGTGTTTACTCTTTCAAGTCAGCCATGGCTGGATTAAAGTTTCCCGCTGAGTTTTGTGCTTGAGTGAGATACATATTTATTGAACATCGCCCATAGATTCTGAACTATAATTTTCTGACAGATATCAGGCTCTTGAATCTTCCCCTAGCCCATGAACCACAACAGTATGACAAGACCTGCCTGAAACTCTATGATCATATTTTTTTCAAGATTCTTTTTTTGTCACATAATATCACAGAACGTGTCACAAAATTGCCTTCTGCATGCCGTGAGGCAGACAAATATTCGCCATTGGTGCATCGGTGCGAATTACAGTACGAGAGATGGTAAAGCAAGTGTCCCTTCAGAGACACCGAGGCTTCTCCTCCAGTGCTCTCGCAGCCCTGTTCGATCCATCAGCTCCAGATCTAAACCTCCGACATGATCAAGAATCTTTCGGCGCCAGAGGCCCTTCAGAGCCTTTCTTGGCATCAACAGCCTCTCGAATCCTGGTTCTGATACCATGTTCCCATGAGCCAGTCTCCAGCAGGCCGCAGCCCATGCGGGTCCCTTGACCTCAAGTCACCAGCAGCCTGGTTCTCTTCATTTTATTCTCGTGATCTTTTTTTTCCACTTTGTGGTACCTTAATTCATATTAGTGTTACACGTACTTGGGGAGTGGCAACCAATAAAATGCACAGTGCAGCTGTACAATGTACAATGTACAATGTACCAGAATGTTACCTGGGTTTAAGCATCTAGAGTATAGGGAGAGATTGGACAGATTAGGTCTTTATTCTTTGGAGCGTAGAAGGTTGAGAGGGGATTTGATAGAAGTATTTAAGATATGAAAGGGATTGACAGAGTGGATGTGGATAGACTATTTCCATTAAGAGGAGGAAAGATTAAAACAAGAGGACATGAGTTAAGAATTAAGGGGCAGAGGTTTAGAGGTAACATGAGGGGGAACTTCTTTACTCAGAGAGTGGTAGCCGTGTGGAATGATCTTCCGGGAGAAATAGTGGCGGCGGAGTCAATTGTATTATTTAAGAAAAGGTTGGACAGGTATATGGATGAGAAGAAGATGGAGGGTTATGGGCATTGTGCAGGGAGGTGGGACTAGAGAGGGGTGTTTGGTTTGGTGCGGACTAGAAGGGCCTAATGGCCTGTTTCCGTGCTGTAAATTGTTATGTTATGTTATGTTATGTTACATATAGAACAAAGAACAGTACAGCACAGTACAGACCCTTTGCCCCATACTGTTTGGCCGACCTATGTAAACCCACATAAAAATAAGATGCGTTATACTATGTATCAATAACCTCATTGATTCATTAATTGCTGATTAATAATGTATCATGTCTTCCAATTTAATTTCTTTAAATTGTAGACATACAGTACGGTAACGGGCCCTTCTGGTCCATGAGCCCGTGCCGCCCAGTTAACCAAGCAACCCCTGTGCGTGGTGAATGATGGGAGGAAACCAGAGCACCCAGAGGAAACCCACACAGATACAGGCTCCTTACGCAGGATTCAAACCTCAGTTGAAACCCCGTCGCTGTGCCTTCCCAAACCGTGCCTTTGTGATGTGCGTTGTTTACACTAAGACCCTGGTTTCAGAGGAACTAAACCACGTTCAATCTTGGAATCAAGTCATATTATGATCAAACTTCCTGGAGGGACATATCTCTGCTAGATTCAACATGAACAGTATCTCACTGCGTAGTACCAGATGTATAATAGCCCTTCACTTGGTCAGAAGCAGTCAGGTCTGCATCCATCTTAACTCCTTTCCACTCACTACCTGATCTGATGGGCAGTTCCTGCAGCTCTGCCCTGCAATTCACAGCTTTTACACCTGAATAAAAGGGTGGGGTGGGGGGTGCAGAAGAGGAGAGGGGAGAGGAGTGAGGAGGGGGAAGGTGGAGGAAACACCTATTAAATGGTAATAGCTGGGCCCAGGGAGCAGGGTAGAACAGAAAGAAGCTGAGAATGGACAGGGAGAGAGAGAGAGCTAAGAGGGTTTGAGAGTTCAAGCTTCTCATGACTCCTCATGAAGGGGTCAGGCCCGAAATAATTGGTGTCCTTTACTTCCTGTATCATGACCTGCTCAGTCCCTCCAGCGCATTTGTGCAATTGGACTTCAAGTTTTCATTTCTGTTTTTTTTTCCATTCTTCCTGGAAAAGTGATCAATCTTATATTTTCTCACATCTTAAATTACCTCCAATCGTCTTTCCAAAGCAATCCATTACAGAAAAGAATGTCTCTCCATCAACTCTATCCACACCTCCCACAGCCTTGGAAAATCCACCAACATGTTAAAGGATGTGCCCCACCTTGGTCACACTCTCCTCTCCCCCCTTCCTCAAGCAGAAGATATAAGTGTTTGAAAGAATGATGCATAGAACATGCAGTACAGGCCCTTCAGCCCTTGATGTTGTGCCAACCTATATATTCCTACCCCCCCCCCCAAAATGTAAGCCCTTTCTACCTCGTAATCTGCTATTTTTCTTCCCATCCATGTACCTGTCTAAGCTGTACCCAATGTGACACCCTCCAACATCACACCAGGCAAGGCATTCCAGGCACCCACAACTCTCTGTGTAAAATAAACTTTACCCCTGACGTCTCCCCTAAACTTTCATCCCTTCACTGTGTAAAGATGTCCTCTGGTGTTTGCTATTCACCACTTGGGAAAAAGGTGCTGGCTGTTGACTGTGATGGAATATTTGAAAATGCTTTTGGGAGATAAATTGGTAAAATTAGAGTAGGTTACATACACACACTTAAAACAGATCTTATTTGAAATACTGAAGAATTCATATTCAGTGACTTTACAGAAACTATGGAGAGTGCCCTGCACATTTCACAAGTAGGTGTTAATTGAAATGATGTCATGAATGAATGGAGTGTTGTCTTTAAAGCAACAAGCAGGAGACACACTGGCTATTGATAGCTCTTTGCAAGGGTTTTGACAGAGTGCACAGAAAGGTCACTCCTGGGTTCTTGCTTACCTAAAAACAATAGCTTGACCAAGAAGACTAACTCCTATTGTTTGCTGGAGAAGATCAGGGATTTTGCAAATGAGAGAGAGAAGGACATGTGGCTGGCAGTTGGAATCTCAGAGAGAGGGAGAGACTGAACAGTATCAGCCAAGAGAAGCTGGTTGGAACTGAAACAGAAGCTCCAGAGTGGCGGATGGCTGGAAGTGATATCTGTCTGATATTTCTCTTGGAATAAGGGAACAGAAAGGAAATCTGTGGTAGCCTGAAAGAAAGAGGTTATCATCTGGAGAACCCTGATGGGGCAAGTTTCATCAGCGAGACCTTGAGGTGACTAATGGTGGTACCTCAGTTGTGGAAATCCTGGAACAATAAATCTCTCTCTGCAAACCTACAAGAACCTTCCTGAGCGGTAACCATTTACCTTTCGAGCACCAAAGCCTGGTGAACTTGATACATGTTAAATTCTGTGCACAGTCTAAGAATTGCCTGCAACCAGAGAACTTGGAAGAATGAGAAGTGAGATTGGACTGTGAACCAAAGAACTTTTCTTAAATTTACATACACATTACATACACGTGAGCTTAGAATTAGAAGGAAGTTGGGTAATTAATAGTGATAAGTTAAAGTTTGATTCTGTTTTTATGTTTAAGGATAATTTTTAAAAAAAACTTTTGTTTAAGTAACCATTTGTCATGGTGAATATCTATTGCTGCTGGGTTTGGGGTCTTTTGGGCTCGTAACTCTACCTTATCTATGCCTCTCATAATCTTGTTGACCTCTATTAAGTCTCTTCTCCTCTCTCCTCACTCCAAAGGAAATGTCCTAGCTCTTTCCTTATTAGATTTGTTTTCCAATCCAGGCAACATCCTGGTAAATCTCTTCTGCACCCTCTCCATAGCTTCCACATCCTTCCTGTAATGAGGTGACCAGAACTGAACATAATATTCTAAGCGTAGTCTCACCAGAGATTTGTAGAGTTGCCACATGACCTCTCAACTCTTGAACTCAATTCCCCCGACTAATGAAGCCCAGCATCACATAAGCCTTCTTAACTATCCTATTAACCTGCACAGCGACCTTGAGAGATGTATAGTTTTGAACCCCAAAGTCCCTCTGTTCAGCTACACTGATAAGTATCCAACCATTAACCTTGCATGTAAGGTTTGATCTTCAAAAATGATCACCTCACATAGAAATCAACAGCACAATACAGGCCCTGTGGCCAATGGACCTGTGCCGACTGAATAACCCATTCTAACCCCTTCCTAGAATTTCCCTATGATATAGGCCTCGGTTTTTCTCAGTTCTCAGATTCTTTCCTGCTGTGGTCAGACTCTTTAAAGGACCCTCTTTGGTAAAAATATACAATGATCTATATATGAAATTTTCCTAATAATGCTACATCCTAGACTTTGGACTTAATTTTACACTACTCCTCACATTGGACGCAGATGAGGAGGTTATTTCATTGAGCAGCTTCCCTCTGTCTGTTGCAACAGCAAGGATCTCCCAATGGCCAACCATTTTAACAACATACACCATTCCCATACTGACATGAGTGCCCATGACCTCAGGCTCTGCCAGTTTGGAGGAACAGCACCATTTTGGACCCATAGTGGCAAGTCTCCAGCCAGAGAGCATCAATATTGATTTCTTATTCAATATCTTCCTTAGCCCCCCCCCCCCTTAGCACCTCACCACCCTCCACTTTACCTATCTGTCTGTCCCCATCATTCCTTCTCTTTTCCTCCTATTTCCCCTCCCTCCCTTGCCTGCCTGGCTGTCACCTCACCTTCTTTCCTCTAGCCCTCCGTTTCCCTTCCTTAACAGTGAGCATGATTCTCAGTCCTCTTGTCCCTTCGCTCTGCCCTTTACCCCATCACCTTGCGGCTTCTTTCCTGTCTTCTCTTTCCCACCTGTATTCAGCAATCACCTGCCAGCTCATTCTCTTCCCCCCCCCCACTCCCCCTAACCTACCACTTTTTTGTTCATGCTTTCGCCTGGATCTCTCTAATCATATTGCAGTTATCAGTCAGCATTTCATTTCTATTGCCTTCCATGCATGCGATGAATTCCTCCAGGACTTTCTCTGGGTATTACTTCTGCTTTGTTCTTTCACCTCCTGTTCTACATGGGGGTGCAGAGAAGGTTCTATCAGGGATAGAAGGATTTACATATGAAGAAAGGTTGGACAGACTAGGCTTGTACTCTCCGGAATTTAGAAGATTGAGGGGGGATCTTATAGAAACATAAAGTTCTTAAGGGTTTAGACAGACTAGATGCAGGAAGGTTGTATCCAATGCTGGGAAAAACCAGAACCAGGGGTCACATTTAAGGATAAGGGGGAAGTTTTTTAGGACTGAGATGAGGAGAAATTTCTTCTCTCAGAGGGATATGTGGCATTCTTTGCCACAGGAAGTAGTTGAGGCCAGTACCTTGTCAACATTTAAGAGTAGGTTAGATTTGGACCTTGCGGCTTAGGAGGTCAAGGGGTATTGGGAGAATGCAGGAACCGGGTACTGATCAGCTGAGATCATACTGAATGGTGGTACGGGCTTGAAGGGCCAAATGACAGGGACGGCTGCAGACACTGGGGTCGAGTGCAATGCACAAAGTTGAAGGAGAAACTCAGCAGGTCACACAACATCCATAGGAAGTAGAGGGTAAGTGACATTTCGGGCCTGAGCCCTTTGTCAGGTGCAAGAAAAGGAGGGGGGCAGGAGGAGGGGAAAGTAGGGAGGAAGGGGCAGGGGGAGGAGCACAGGCTAACAGGCAAGAAGTCGCAGGTGGATACAGGTAGGAGGGTGGAAGGGAAAAATGCTGAGAAGTGGTGGGGGGGTCAGTAGCTCTCGGAATGAGAGAGGACGGGGTGGGCAGTTGGAAGGTAGGAGGCAGTGGAAGAGGGAAAGAGAGAGACTCAGGGAAAGGGGTTTAACAGAAAGTGGAGATGTTAATGTTGACAGGTAATAAATGCTCAGAATAATCCTAGTGTGAAAATGTGATGTTGCAGTAGTGCAGACAGTCCTCGTGTAATGTTATGGGCACCCGTCATTAGTGTTACAAAGAGAGGTTCTAGTCCTCGAGCCTGACAGCTATTGAAAAGGGAGTGCTCTTGGGAAGGGGGTTGTGACCAGGGTGACGGGTATCCTTCACGAAGTGGCCACCTTCCTCAGGCCGCACCTCACATAAATGCTTGCAGTGGATGGGAGGTCAGAGCCTGCATTGTTCCTGGCTCTGTTTGCTGCCTTCTTCTGAAGCTAAGCAGATGGAGCTGGGTTGGAGAAGGGAAAGGGGCAACATTTATTATTTTTTTCTTCCTTTCTCCTTTTTTATCTTGCCTGCTTCCATCTATCCAATGTCTCCCAATCTCACCATAGAACCATAGAACATTTCAGCACAGAAACAGGTCCCTTTGGTTCTTCTAGTCTGTGCCAAATGACTATGTTGGCTAGTCCCACTGACCAGTCCATATCCCTCCATACTCCTCCCATCCATGTACCTGTCCAAATTCTTAAATGTTAAAATTGAGCCCACTTCAGCTGGCAGCTCGTTCCATACTCCTACCACTCTCTGAACGAAGAAGTTCCCCCTCACATTCCCCCTAAACTTTCCCCCTTTCACCCTTAACCCAAGTCCTCTGGTTTGAACCTCACATGACCTCAGTGGAAAAAAGCCTATCTATGTACTCTGTCTATACTTTCCATAATTTTATTTTTTTTTTCTTCTTTGGCCATGATTAAATCTCCCTTCATTCTTCTACATTCGAAGGAATAAAGTTCCAACCTGTTTAATCTTACCCTGAAGTCTGGGCAATATCCTAGTAAATCTTCTTTTCACTCTTTCTATATTATTGATATCTTACCTGTAGTTATGTGACCAAAACTGCACACAATTCTCTAAATTTGTCCTCACCAAACTTTGCCATAACATTCTGTACTTGATATTTTGATTTATGAAAGGCCAAAATGCCAAAAGTTCTCTTTACAACCTTATCTACCTGTGTGGCCACTTTTAAGGAATTATGTATGTATTCTCAAATCCCTCTGTTCCATCACACTCCTCAGTGCCCGACCATTCACTGTGTACATTCTTTCTTGGTTTGTCCTTCCAAAATGCAACACCACACACTTGTCTGCATTAAATTTCATCTGCCATTTTTCATCCTATTTCAACACCTCCAATCTTAGTGTCATCTGCCAACTTGTTGATCCAATTTACCACATTATCATCCACATAATTGATATCGATGACAAACAACAATGGTCCCAGCACCGATCCATGAGGCACACCATGAGTCACAGGCCTCCAGTCTGAGAAGCAATCATCTACTACTACTCTCAGCCACCTCCTGTATAGTCAATGTCGAATCCAGTATTCACCATGAATACTGAACGTATGAACCTTTCTGAATAACCTCCCATCTGGGAACTTGTCAAAGGCCTTAATAAACTCCATGTTTACAACATCCATGGTCTTTCTTTCATCAAATTTCCTGGTAACCTCCCCGTTAAACTCTATAAGTTTGGTAATGCACAATTTACCACACACAGATCTATGCTGACCATTATTAACCCTTGGCCATCCAAATAGTTGTATATCAAAATTTTTAGGACATCTTTCCCTAATTTACCTCATATTTTGATGTATTTCATGTATGTTACATTCTAAATGTAATATTATGTGACAATAATGGAACCTTAACATTTACCTTTAACTTACATCAGGCTCACTGGCCTATAATTTCCAGGGTTCCTTATGGAGTCTGTTTTTAAACTGGAGAACAACAGTCTTCCGGCACCACATCCTTCACGAAGGTCATTTAAAAAACTTCTCCACTTGCTCCCCTCAAGGTCTGAGGGAATATCTTGACAGGCCCTGAGGATTTATCCATCCTAATTTCCTTGAAGACAGCAAACACTTCCTCCTCTTTAATCTGTATGACCTCACTGCTTGTTTGATTTATTTCCCTAGAATCTGTGCCAGTTTCCTGAGTGAATACTGATGCAAAATACCCATCTAGGATCTCCCCCATCTCTCTTGTCTCCATACAAAGCCAACCACTGATTTTCATGGGGAACATTTTTGTCCCTTACTATCCTTTTGCTCCTAATATACCTGTAGAAACCCTTAAGATTTTCCTGCGTATTGTCTGGTAAAGCAACCTCAAGCCTCTTGTGGGCTTTCTGCTTTCATTCCTGATTTTTTTTTCTTGCAATCTTTATATTTCTCAAGTACCTCATTTTCTCCATGTTGCCTATACCTGCTACATATCTTCTTCCGCACCAGATATCCCATTTCCCTCGAAAACAAAAGTTCTACATGCCTGTTAACTTTCCCTTTAATTATGACAGGAACATACAAACTCTGTACTCTCAAAATTTCACCTTTGAAGATCCTCCACTTAACTCATACGTCCTTGCCAGAAAACAACTTATCCCAATCTATGCATTCTTGATCCTTTCTCATTTCCTCAAAATTGGCCTTTCTCCAATTTAGAATCTCATCCTGAGGCCCAGACCCATCTTTCTTCACAATTAACTTGAAACTGATGGCATTATGATCACTGGACCCCAAAGGTTCCCCTACACATACTTCTGTCATCTCTCCTGTCTTGTTCCCTAATAGGAGATCCAGTGTTGCACTCTTTCTCTCTAGTTCGTACCTTTATATATTGATTTAGAAAACTTTGCTGAACACATCTGACAAACTCCTTTTACAGTATGGGAGTCCCAGTCAATATGTGGAAAGTTAAAATCTCCCACTATCACAACCTTATGTTTCCTGCAGCTGTCTGCTACCTCTCTACAGATGTGCTTCTCCAAATCTCGCTGACTATTGGGTAGTCTATAATATGACCCATTTAGTGTGGCCATATCTTTCCTCAGCTCCATCCATATAGTCTCAGTACATGTCTGAGAACAGCTGTGATATTTTCTCTGATGAGCAATATGACTCCTTCCCCTTTCATCCCCAAACCCCCTCCCACCCAAAGCAACAGAAGCCCAAAACCTTGAGCTATCAGTGCTGCCCCTCCTGCAACCAAGTTTCACTAATAGCCAGAATGTCATAATTCCATGTGACAGTCCACGCTCTTGGGGAGAAACTGCAAAAGGTAGCGAATGCAACCCAGAGCATATCACAAACCTTCCCCCTCTCCATTTCCATCTCCTGTTGCAGAGGGAAGGCAGACAATACACTGAGAAGATTCTTTGCACTCTTTATCTTCTCAGTCCTGTGGTCAGGGAGGAGGTTTAAGGGTGTGAAAGTATGCACCGACAAGCTTAAATGCATTTTTTTTCCCCCTCTTTCCACCAGGATCTTGAATGTCCTACACTATTGCTTTCAGAATGCCATCGGTGCTAATTGGTCTTCCTTTTCTTTGTAATTGTGGCTGTATAACTGTTAGAGATGACCTATTAGTCTGCTTGCAGAAGAACCCTTCTCACTGTACTCACTTTCCTACAATATTCCTTGCATTGAAATAGACGTACAACCCTTTGACCCTTTTACATGCACTATTCACTTCATCTCTCTCCTCCTCCACTCCCTGATCTGCTCTGGCTCTCTGGTTCCCATCCCCCTGCAAATGTAGAGCCAACACCAAATCGAGCATTTCAAAAGGTTTGCTTCATAAAATATTGTTTATTTAATCCAATTTACTCTTGCAAAAGACGGTTTACAGCCATATGCCAGAACATCAAAATAAACTGATTTGACAGTAGTGGGACCCATCCAAAAATAAATGTGAATTACAACCTTCTATTACAAATTAACATGCAAGTAGGATTTGGAACGAGATGAGCCAAAATGATTCATTTCTCTTTCTAGATTTGTGCAAGATGCAAAATAAAATTGCTCATGTTTGCTCAAAGGAAGGACTTAAGCAGTGAAAAATGTCATTCTTAATATAGCCCTATAACAACTACAGCACGGAAACAGGCCATCTCGGCCCTTCTAGTCTGCACCGAAAGAAAGACTGTGGATGTTGTCAACGTGGACTTTATTAAGGCCTTTGACAAGTACTCTCCTCTTATAAGCATTTTTGTGAAACAAATGAGCATGTAAGATTAAAAACGTGTATGCCATATTTTTTCATGTCTTGCAGCTCTCAAACATCTGAAGTTTATCATATGTGGCACTTACGTTAAGCAAGTTTGGCCACCCTGCCATAAGCCCCCTTTTTTTTGAATATTTTATCTAAAATTTTCAACCATGTAATCATACAGTTTTATATACAGAATACTTTCTTCTTCTTCTTCTTTGGCTTGGCTTCGTGGACGAAGATTTAAAGGACGTGGAGGGGGAGGACGTGGAGAGGGAGGACGTGGACCTGTCCTCGGGCCTGCGCAAAGGAGCTTTTAGGTGGAGTGCAGTGCGCGCAGTACTGGCCCCACCCTTTACACCCATGGTTCGTGTGCCGTGGCCAAGCAAGCTGGGACGTGGCAGCGAGGTCCTTGGGTCGTAGGTTTTATATCGGAGTGACCTTCTCCTATGCAGGTTTCTTACCCGGGCTGGAGGGGTCTGCCTCCCCTATTAGGTCGGTCCATACTGCCCGGACTGGGGCCGAGGCCACCGCCGCTCTCCCTGTGCCCAGACCGGGGCCGCCACCCACAACTCTCCACCCAGATCGGGGCCTCCGCCTGCCCCACCTGACCGAGGCCGGGGCCGCCGCCTCCCCCCTGCTCCTGCCCGGATTGGGGCCGCCGCCGCTGCTTATATACAGAATACTTTAACATTACAGTAATTACACAGTTCTTAAAACCCCTCCACCCGACCCCCGCCTTACCTCCCACTCTATGAAATATATAATATAGTAAATATATAGTTAACTGAGAATACACAAAAGAAAAACTAAGATCGGAAAATAAAGTGTCGTTCTGGATTGCGCAGAGGGTCGCTCGCACGCTGGACTCTCACAGTCTTTATATGTAGGCAACGTTTAGGGAAGGAGATTAATGCAGGACTTAAGAGGACGGAAGTACATTTTTACATATTTTTGCATATACGGGCTCCAGACCTGCACAAAAAGTGACTAATTATTTCTTAAGTTATAACTAATTTTCTCTAAGGGAATACAACTTTGTATCTCCGAATGCCATCTTTCCATACCTAAATACACATCCCATTTCCAAGTCACTGCAATACACTTCCTTGCCACTGCTAAATCAACTTTAACAAAGAAACCTTGATGATTTAGTGAAGTTAGTTTGGGTCTTGTTCCTTCAAGGTTCCCCAACAAAAATAGATCTGTATTTTGTGGAAAAGTGTTACCAATTATTTGTCCCAAAATATTCCCATAAGCCTTCTTAACTATCCTATCTACCTGCGCGACAACCTTGAGGTTCTATGGATTTGGACCCCAAGATCCCTCTGTTCTTCCAAACTGTTAAGAATCCAACCATTAGCCATGTACTCTGCCTTTAGGTTTGACCTTCTAAAATGCATCACCTCACATTTATCTGAAATGAACTCCATCTGCCACTTTTCTGTCCAACTCTGTATCCCGTCTGGTTCCTATTGTATCCTACAACAACCTTCAACAATCTTGGCATCGTCTGCAGACTTACTGACCCATCCCTCTACTTATTCCTCCAGATCATTTATGAAAAGCACAGAGTAGAGGTCTCAGAACAGATCCCCATGGAACTCCACTGGTCACTGGCAGAATGCATTCTGTGAACTACTACTCTTTGCTTTCTCCAGGTAAACCAAATCTGAATCCATATAGCCATTCCTCATCACTTTCTGAACACGTCTCTCATTGGGGATATCAATAAGATAGAAAGAGTGCAGAGAGGATTTCCTCGGATGTTTCCTGGACTTCAGGAACTGAGTTAGAAGGAAAGGTTAGACAGGTTAGGACTTTATTCCCCGGAGTGTAAAAGCATGAGCGGAGATTTGATAAAGGTAGTTAAAATGGCAAGGAGGATAGACAGAGTAAATGTAGAGAAGCTTTTTCCACTGAGGGTCGGTGAGATACAACCAGAGGACATGGTTGAAGAGTGAAAAGGGAAATATTTAGGGGGAATATGTGGGGGAATTTCTTCACAGAGAGATTGTTGGGAGTGTGGAATGAGCTGCCATCTGCAGTGGTGAATGGAGGCTCAATTTTTAACATTTAAGAAGAATTTGGAGAGGTACATGGATGGGAGGGTTGGAGGGGTATGGAGGTCTAGTGATTGGATGCAGGTCAGGGGGACTTGGGACATAAAAAAAGTTAGGTCCAGACTAGAAGGGCCAAAGGGCCCTGTTTCTGAGCTGTAGTGTTCTATGGATCTATCTTATTAAATGCTTTACCAAAATCCATCGACACCACATCTACTGCCCGACCTTCTTCAATTTATATGTTGAAAACCCCAGATAAGGTAAATACTCAACATCTTTTTGCAGATTTGTTCAATCTAAAACAGTAGTTTCCAAATGTTTTCTTTCCACTCACATACCACCTTAAGTAATCCCTATTTCCTGTGATGAAAAAACAAGTTCGAAAACCACTGCTGTAAAAGATAAGTTAAATTTAAGTGTTTTTTTAGAACCATAGAACATTGCAGCACAGAAAACAGACCATTCAGCCCTTCTCGCCTGTGCCAACCATTGTGACCATTTGTCACAAAATACCGAGTATAGTAAGGAGTTCTTCTGCGAGCAGTTAATCAGGGAGACTCTACCATTCATAGATCCATGTAGAAAGCACAATGTACAGAGTATAGGATTAGAATGAATAGAAAGATTGATTAGCATCAAGCAACCACAGCATGGTAGCACTTTTTTAGGGGGTTCATTCAGGAGCCTGATGACTGCAGGAAAAAAGTATGTTTAAGCCTGTTGGTGCATGCCTTCACCTAATGGGAGGAGGGTGAAGGGGTCCTTCAGAATGGCAGCTGCCTTAACCCGGCAACAGGCGATGGAGATGGAGTCCGAGGAAGGGGATGGGGTGGGGGGGGGGTGGGGTGGGGTGGGGAAACGTTTGTGTGATATTCTGAGCTGCATTCACCATTGGGAAGGTTGAGAATCACTGCTCCAGACCCAATTGTTACTGAAATATTTTGCTTGAGAAAAATTGTCATTGGACCATTTCCTTTGGAGTTCTGGAACTGTGCACATAACGAGTCAATGAGGGATGATTAAAACAGTGGTTTTCAAAATTTTTCTACCCACCCACGTCCCACCTTAAACAATCCCTTACTGATCACAGAGCACTGCTGGCATAGGGAATACTTAAAGTGGTGTGTGAGTGGAAAGAAAAAAGTTGAAAACCACTGCTCCAAAGACATGTTGGTAGGGGTTGTAATTGGCCACTCTTGGTTGCCCCTAGACTAGGTGGGTGGATGTAGATTCAGGCTTGAGTTGATGAACAAGATTAACCCACGGGGAAATAGGAGGGAGAATGGGATTAATGTGATTGCTGTGAAACCAGGTATAAACTATCTGCGAAAGCACTTCTAGGTTATGAGAAATATATGATCATATTTGATTCTATGCCATTTGACTTCAGATATGCATCTGCTGACTGTTGGCCCCACCACAGCTGCAGTTGTCATTCAAGTTCAAAACAGCTCTGAAATAAAACAAAAACATCCTGCAAAGGGTGAAGTGAAATATAAAAGTCTGCAGACGCTGAGACTGTAGTAAAACTCACACAGAAATGCTGGAGGAACTCAGCTGGTCTCGCAGCATCCACGGGAGGCAAAGATGTATTACCGATGTTTCGGGCCAAGTTTATGACTCCCTCATCCACTCCTCCCTCCCCACCTTGACACTTACCTCTGTGACCGCAAGAGATGCTCCACTTGTGCACACACCTCCTCCCTCACCCCATTCGGGGCCCCAAATGGATCTTCCAAGTGAAGCAACGTTTCACTTGTGAATCTGCAGGGGTCATCTGGATCTGCCATTATGGTCTCCTCTACGTTGGAGATGCTGGGCGCAGACTGGGAGTTGTTGAGCACCTCGGCTCTGTTCGCCGCAATAGCGTGGTTCCCCCAGTGGCCATCCATTTAAATTCCCTATCCCATTCCTTTGCTGACATGTCTCTCCATGGTCTCACACACTGCTGGACTGAGACACCTGCAAATTGGAGCAGTACCATCTCATCTTCCATCTGGACAGCTTCTAACCTCATCTTTCAAATCTCACGTTTCCTCTTGTCATATTTGTCATATACAATTAACACCTTTTATCTGTTGGTCTGCACTCCTCTCCCACCCATTCTTCCCCTTTCTCTCCCCTGTCCTTATTTCCGATCCATGCCTGCTTTTTGCTTATCCCTTGAAGAAGGGCTCGGTCCTGAAATGTTGGTGTGGTGGAACGTGGTTCTGCAGGCACGACCTCACTGGACTGGGCAGGCTGGCCCGCCTTCTGTACCTGTAACTCCTCCTTATAAGATCCCCTAATAAAGACTGAGAGCCCTAGACTCTTCCCTCATACCTGCCTTGGACGTGAGCCAGCAGCGTGTAGAGGCATGCCAAGGTTTTCTGATTAATAAAGCCTTTCGTGACTGTCAGCGGTCATTGATTGTGCTTCAGTCGGTAATATTTTTAAAAATTTAGACATACAGCGCAGTAACAGCCTATTTTGGCCCACGAGTCCATGCCACCCAATTTATACCTAATTAACCTACAATCCCTGGTGTGTTTCGAATGGTGGGAGGAAACCGGAGCCCCCAGGGAAAACCCACGCAGACACAGGGAGAACATACAAATTCCTTACGAACAGCGAGGGATTCGAACCATGGTCCCAGTTGCTGGTGCTGTGACAGCCTTGTGCTAACCGATGCAGCAACCGCGCCGCCCAACTTTTAAAACTTTAGGAAGAAAAAGATAAACTTAGACATACAGCACGGTAACAGGCTTTTTCTGCCCGAGAGCCTGTGCCACCCAATTGATCTACACACCCGGTTCTTTTTTGAATGACGGGAGGAAACTGGAGCCTTTGGAGGAAACCCACACACACAAGGAAAAAACATACTATGTCCTTACAGACAGCGAGGGATTCGAACCCCAGTCCCGGTCGCTGGCGCTGTGACAGTATGGCGCTAACCGCTGCACAAACCATGCCACGTTTTACCTCCTGTGAGATCGGCTGAGTTCCTCCAGCATTGGTGTTCGTTTTTATTGCATAGGGTTAAGACTTGCTGGGTTCGAAACACCAATTTGATGTACACTTTCGCTACATTCACTTGAAAACAAAATGTAGCTATTAGCTTTGGCTGTGCATGTTGGAAACTTTGCATTGTCATCCAGTGAGTCAAAATATAAAGCCCACTTCCATTCCCACGTTTGGTTTTTATTACTTTACAGGGTAAATGAACAATAGCACACTTCAATGAAGTCATCCAGCATGCCAAAGGATCAGCCAAGGGAAACATTCATCTGCTCCCAGACAATAATGATCAATTTGGGAGGAAACAGGTGTATACAGGCCAATGTTGGGGGGGGGATACAACCAGCGAAGTTGTCGTCCTTTCCATCTCTTCACCAGCCAGCCAACGATTAGCTTAGTGTAGGTTCTGATTTTCAGCTCTGGCAAATGTTGAGGCCCAAGAGGGTACTTCAAGCTGAAAGTACTCGCGTTGAAAGGAAACGAGTTAAATTGGCCGAGCAACGATCTGTTGGTGGGGGCTGAGGTGGGGGGGGGGAGTGGCTGGTGGAGGGGAGAGGAAGTTCTCAGAGAGCAAAGAATTGGAAGTCTACCAAGCTGGGAGGAGGCCATTCAGCGTCTGCTAGTAGTACCAGCTCTTTGATAGAGCTCCCAGTTTCCTTGCTAACTCCTTTCTCTCCCACCCTCACCAACAACTGAAGTATTTAGTCACAGAGTGCATGTGGGTCAGTCATTGAATTCTGCAGCGTGGAAACCGGCCCTTCAAGTCAAGTCAAGTCACTGTAATCTGAATGTACAAATACAACCCGACAAAACAGCGTTCTCCGATCCTCGGTGCAAAACACGCAGTCACGCAACCAGACATAACTCACACATAAATGAACAATACATATGCAGAACAAGTATTCATCTATACTAGTAAATAGATAAATATAATTTCATGAATATGAGAGTCTCGGACGGTCAGTGTGAGCAGTTCCTTTGGTTGTTCAGCATTCTCACTCCCCGTGGAAAGAAGCTGCTCCTCGGCCTGGGGGTGTTGGCTCTGATCCTCCTGTATCTCTTCCCTGATGGGAGGAGCTGAAAGATGCTGTGTGCAGGATAGAAAGAATCCTCAATGATTTTGCGTGCTGTCTTCAGACAACAATCTCATTTGCCTGAGATTTGGCCCATGTCCCTCTATTTTTTTCCCATCCATGATCTTCAGATCCCCTTTAAAACTTGCCCCTAACTCTATCCAATTCCTTGGCAGAAAGTTCCCTTTGAATTTACTCTCCCCACCCTTTGAGGAAGAACATTCCCGATCACATGATTTGGTGCATGAGAATCGATTTTGTTCATTGATCTGAGCTGGGTGTTCAACGCAATCATATCCTCGAGACTGATAGATAAACTGCCCTTGCTGGGATGCAACATTCCTCTCTGCAATAGGATTTTAAATTAAAATTTATTGAATTTATTTTTTTTAAATTAAATTTAGACATGCAGCACACTATCAAGCCATTTCTGTGTAATTGGATGTAAATTGTCCGTGCCTCCCAATTTCCACCCAGGAGGAAACTTGAGCCCCCGTGGAAAGCCCACGCAGAAACGGGGAGAATGTAAAAACTCTTTACGGACAGCGCGGGACTCGAGCCCTGGTCCTAATCGCTGGCGCTGTAACAGCGTGGCGCTAACTGTGCCGCCACAAATTCTGGACTTTCCGTACTTCTTGATTGAATATTTATTTATATATCTAGCTTTTGTATTTATCATGTTTTGGACACCATTTAATATACAGAAATACATGTTTGGCTACAGCAAGTAAGAATTTCCATGACCATGTACATTGTAGTGTATGACAATAAACTCATTATCGTCATTCCTGGGGTCCGAGAACACTGTCTTGGAAGAACCAAAGCCAAACTTTGCACAGGGCTTGGGCCCAAAATGTTGGTTACCCTTTACCTCCCATGGATGCTGGTGACCTACTGAGTTTCTCCCACATATTTATGTATTGCACTCGCCCTCAGCAAGCTTTCTTGTGTAACTCCGTGGAAGGAGTCAAAAATGTTTGTTGAGAAAAATGTTTTCCGAATCTCCCCGAAAATCACCAGGAGAATTCTCAAAAGGATTTCAAGACTGTAACAGGCCATTCAGCCCCACTGCTCCATGCTGGAATTGACACTCCCTCGTTTTTCTCTCAATATCATCGGAAGATCCTTCACTTCAGTTCTGGCCTTGGTGTTTATCTAGTCTCCCCTTAAAATATGTCAATGCTAATCAAATCAACCATTTCCCTTGGGAACAAATCAGAAATTCTTCCCATTCTCAGTGTAAAGAGATTTCTTCAACATTCCTACATCGGATTTACAAAGAGCTGTGTCAGATTTATGGCTCTGCGAGTGTAAACTATCCACACAGTTGGAAGCATCTCTGCATCAACCCAATTGGATGTCTCATCATCTTAAAGACTTTTTTCTGGTCTTAAAATAATAAAAAAGAGCAAATAAATTGCCAAAGAAGGTCATAAATCAAATCACTCTCGAACTCATCTCCCCCTTTGCAAGATTATATTCGTACCACATCATCAACCGAGAGATTTCTGCTCCTTCAAAGTGCTGCTTTTTGCATCGGTGTCACTTTCAGGAGATGCGCCTGCTCTGTTTTTATTCTTTGCCTCCTCACATAATCGGCACATAAACTTTGACTTTAACAGCCGCTATCCAATCCTGCCAGCATTTACTCCTCTCCTATTTACCAAGGGAGATTTAGGTTGGATCAGGCAAGAGAGCAGAACGGTTAGCGAGGGAGCCCGCGCAACACTGTGACAGCACCAGCCACCGTGGGATCGAATTTGGCATTGTCTATAAGAAGTTTGTACATTCTCCCTGTACCTGCGTAGGTTTCCTTCTGATGCTCTGGATTTCTCTCACATTCCAAGAGCATACGGGCTTTTTAAAAATAAAATTTAAATTTAGACATACAACATAGTAACAGGCCTTTTCGACCCACGAGTCCGCGCTGCCCAATTGCATTCAATTAGCCTAAACCCCTGGTACGTATTGAATGAGGTGGGTAGGATAATAGGTCACGTGGTGCATTTGGGCAATATGGGTTCATGGGCCAAAAGGTCCTGTCACCATGTTTTATCTCCTTTTTCTTTTAAAAATATTTTTATTGATTTGGTAGAGAGAAATATTATATTGTAGTGGCTGCTAAAGGGCAGCGCTGCTGAAGTGAAGTACGTCCACACAGCACAAGGGTGAACCAGTGAATTACTTTATTTGAATCTCTCGGATTGCTTTTAAGGGGCGACTCACTTCCTGTCTGGGGCGCGCTGGTCTGCAGTCAGCGCGTGGGGGATCACTGCCTGCTCAGCGTCGTGCAACCAGGAAGCGGCGACATCTCCCAGGCAACGCATGTCGCCAAACACGACCTTCTCCTGAGAAGGGAGGGGGGGTCACGCCATCTTGTACCAACCTACTGGGCCGGCGATTCAGCCCGTCTAACTGCGCGGTCGCTCACCCTGTTACAACATGTTGTATATTGTTTACATATTTGTTACATAAATTTATATAATGCCATGCAGGATATGAATTATAAGGGATTTATACATTGTCTTTTATACAACGCTCCAATAAATTGGAAATTCCCTTATGAAAACTTCACCTCTTATTCTAATATTACGACATATTCATTGTTGGTGATCGAATTGGACTAATCTCTTGTACTTAGAAAGGAAAATTTAAAAAAAGTAAAACAAGACCCCCCCCCATTCTAATCCTACCCTTCCCACTAAACACGGTCACCAGCGAATAACATTTAAAGAATCGGGTCTCAGCTTCCGGGCATCAGATGGGAAACCCCCAGAGCATCCCCGCCTCTGTATTCAAATTGCGATAGTTGTCCATAAATGGGCCCCATATCTTGTCAAATTCAATCTTGATCTCTTTAATGTTATATCTGATTTTCTCCAAACTCAAGCAACATATAACGTCCTGTCCCCATTGAATAGGAATTGGTGTTGAGCTGCCTCTCCATTTCATCACAATTACTCGTCTGGCCATCACTGAAGAAAAAGCTACTATTCTTTTTTTAATTCAAAAGCTCAGGGAAATAATTTTCTCTGAAGAATAGCCAAACCAAGCAATAAAAGGGCCCGGTTCCAATTCAATCCGAAGGATCTTTGATAAAGTTTGTAAAAACTGTTCCCAAAAGTCTTTGTTTCGAGCATTCCCAAAACACGTGAATCAGAGAGGCCTCAAAGATTTTAAATTTATCTCAAAGTGGATCAACATCAGGATTAAAAATGAGACAGTTTAACTTTGGACATATGTGCTCTATGTACCATTTTAAATTGTATTGAACAATGTCGTGCACAGAATGAAGTATTAATCAGATCAAGCGTGGTACCCCAGTCTTCGTCTGGAATTTTTGTATTCAAATATCGTTACCATGTTGTATCTCTAAATTAAAAGAAATAATTTTATTTTTAATGTAAAGCATTTTTATTAAAAAGTATATTTAAGTGAGGGCACTGCTGGCGGCCCTGAGACTAATCCCTCAGTATAAGAAAAAAGATAATGGGGCTCCCTGCCTTGCCTCGAGACTGACTGGTGCCTGCTTGATTATGACTCAATCCAAGTTCAGTCAACCCCGATATCCAGCATCTGAGGCAGTACACCTCAGCTCCATGTGTGTCATCAAAGAAAGAAATCCCGTGCCTTGCCAGGTGACTTGGATTGGAATCGTTCCTTGTCACATGTGCTGAGATGCAGTGAATAACTCACCTTTGCGAGCTATCCTGGCAAGTGAACCAATACTGCGTAGAGTCAAATCGCATTTATTATCATCTGAGTGTACAATGTACAATCCAACGAAACAGTCTTCAGTCCTCTAGACATCGGTGCAAAACACACAGACAGACACACAATCAGACATAACTTGCATACGAAACAATGCATATGCAGAAGAAATATACATATATAAACACATACATAAATATGGTTTCATAAATAGTAGAATCATGGAGGGTTTGTATGAGCAGTTCCTTTGGTCCTTCAGCGTTCTCACTGTCCGTGGGAAGAAGCTGTTCCTCAACCTGGTGGCGCTGGCTCTGATCCTCCTGTCTCTCTTCCCTGACGGGAGCAGCTGAAAGGTGCTGTGTGCGGGGTGGAAGGGCATCTCAATGAGTTTGTGCGCCTTCTTCAGACAACAATCACATATATGGGGCAAGGAGGAAGGGAGACTCCATTTATCCTCTTTGCCACTCTCTTGGTCCTGTGATTAAGCCTCTGTGCAGCAGTTGTACCATGATAGAGCTATGAATATAGCTCAGGCCATCACACAACCAACTCACCCCACTCCCACCCTCCATTGGCTCTGACTTTACCTCCGGCTAGCTTGGGACAGAGGCAACGTATTAAAGGACCCATCCTAGCCCAGTCATACTCTCATCTCCTCACTCCCCTCCCCATCCCTCCTCTGCCCCCATTCCATTCTGTTAGGCAGGACAACCGTCCCTTCCAGCCCACGAGCCGGTACCGACCAAACACACCAAATGACCGACAAACCTTGTACGTTTTTGGTCGAAGGAAACTGGAGCACCTGGAGGAAACCCGTGCAGGCACAAGGAGAAGGGCTGAAGGGCTGCTGGAGACCAGCTTGTGGGAACCAGGTATTGGGTCTGGGATAGCAAGAAAGGCTTCCTATGGTCACTGCAAACTTCTGATCGTTTCAGAGGTTCTGATCTGTGATCTTGGGTTTAACCACTGGAATGGACAGGAGGCCATTCGGCTACAGGTCTTGCAGGAGGTAAATTCACAGGGTCTCTGTAAGAGCTCTCTTCTTTTTCCCTTTTCTTATGAGCAGAGAAACCGGGCTCATGGTGGTTCTTTGAGTGCCTTTATGCCCCACAAAGTTTTATTATGTGACGATGAAGGAATTTTGGAGCAGTTTCTTTCCTGCTGTTAATGCGTGGCACAGTAGTGTAGTGGTTAGTGCAATGTTGGTATATTGCTAGGGTTCGAATCTGGCACTGTCTGTAAGGAGTGTGGATGTTCTCTTCATGATTGCGTAGGATTCCATGAGTGCTCTATTTCCCTCCCACACTTCAAAATGTACCGGGTGTTGTAGGTAATTTGGGTGTAATTGGGCAGCGCAGGCCCATGGGCTGCATTGGTGCATTACTGTGCCATATATCTGTACATCCAAATACATTGGTAAAAGATGATTCCCTTGCAGGGTTTAACCTCTTTTTAACCTCTTTTTCTGAAATCCTGTACTTAAATAGAGTGAGGGATTTTCTCCTTGGAGTGCAGAAGGAAGAGAGGTGGCTTAATGGCGGTCTGCAAGATTCTGAGAAGCATAGACAGGGTTCTGAAAGGGAGTCATCAGGGTGTTTTATTTTTACACAGAGAGTTGTGGGTAGCCTGGATTGCCTTGCCAGGGGTGGTGGTGGAGGCTGGTAAGTCTCTTAGGAAGGCACATGCATGTCAGAAAAATAGAGAGTTGAGGGGGTGAGTGTCATGTGCTATTGAACAGAAGCAAACACACAAAACATAAAGTCTGTTCAACAGGCTTTATTCGACCTAAACTTCCACAGAGCTGGCTGTGAGGAAAGCTGTTGCAAGCTCTGAGACTGTCCTCGAAGGGCCAGCTCTGGCTTATATCCCGGAGGGTGATTGACACCCGACCGGGTAGGGCTTGGTCCATTCAGGACGGCTGATTGACAGCCGGCCGGGTGTTGTCTTGTCCCCATGCTCTTCTGCAGGTACGGAGGTTCCCCCCTGCAGTAGGTCAGTGGTGTAGCACCACAGTGAGGTAGGGAAGTGTTGAGTAGGTTTATTTAAGTCGCCACAACATTATGGGCCAAAGGGCCTGTGTTCTATCTTCTCTTTACTCAAGGAATGCAATTATAAAACAAAGTACCGGGTGCGATGTTCCACTAAGTCAAGGAGTGCAGGGTATAATATTCTGAGGACAAGGTGCAGGATAGAGAGAAAAGTACAGTTGAAACAGTGGAAATGTCATTTATCAATGAGACTTACATTGTTTCCCTCTTCTAAAGGTTAATTCACACAGCAGGTCACGCTGTGTTCTTTTAAGGCAAAAAAAACACATTTTCGGGCCTGAACCCTTTGTCAGCCCTGAGCAAAAAAAAACAGGCTAAAATAATGGGGGGAGGAGCAGAGGCCAACAGGATATGGGTGGGAGGGCAGGAGAAAAAACTGCCAAGAAGTGATAGGGGGAAGGGATGGCTCTCTGAATGGAGAGGGAAGGGGGTGGATAGCTGGATGAAAAGAGAAAGAAAGTTAAAGAAAGAGAGAGACAGGGGAGGGGCCGAATGAAAACCAGAGATATGGATGTTAATGCCATCAGGTTGGATAGTGCCCAGACAGAATATTAGGTGTTAACCATATAACCATATCGCAATTACAGTACAGAAGCAGGCCATATCGGCACATCTAGTCCACACCGATTTAAGTAAACACCTACCTGCTCCCTGTCCATAATGCTCCAACCCCCTCACATCCATGTACTCATCCTACCCCCTCTTAAATGACAAAATTGACCTTGCTGCAACCACGTCTTCTGGAAGGTCATTCCACTCAGCCACCCCTCTCTGAGTGAAGAAGCTCCCTCTTATGTTACTTCTAAATTTTTTCCCCCTAACCTTTAACTTATGACCCCCTCGTTCCAATCTCCCCTACCCTCAGAGGAAGAGCCTTTTCACATCTACTCTATCTATTCCCCTCATAATTTTAAATACCTCTATCAAATCCCCTCTCAACCTTCTACGCTTCAATGAACAAAGACCCAGTCTACTCAATCTTTCTCTGTATTCTAGATACTGCAATCCAGGCAACATTTTAGTAAATCTTCTCTTCTCCCTCTCTACCTTATTGATATCCTTCCTATAATTTGGAGACCAGAACTGCACACAATCTTCCAAACTTGGCTGCAAGTTATCCCTACAATTTGCAGATGGCCTCTATTTAGCAGTGCCTGAGGCCATGGATGGACAGCCACAGTTGGGGCGAGGAATGGCAATGATTGGCCACTGAGATATGCCTGCTATGGCAGTGGACAGGGTGAAGGTGCTCAACGAAGCAATCTCCCCGTCTGCGTTCAGCCTCTCCGATGAGGAGGAGGCTGCAGCGGGAGCACCAGATGCAGTAGATGACCCCTGCAAGTGAAGTGTGGCTTCATGCCCGGACGGACTGTTCGGGGAGCCAAATGGTGGTGAGGGAGGAGGTGTGGGAGCAAGTGTGACATTTCTTGCGGTCACAGGGGTAGTAGGTACCAAAGTGGGGGGGGGGGGGGGGGAGGGAGATCAATGTGAAGGGAGGATCTGAGACCAGCAAGCCAGAGGAGGGAGCCAGCCATGGAGGGAACGGTCCCTGTGGAAGGCAGAGAAGTGTGATCACATTGAAGATGGTTTAAATTGCGGAGGATAAGTGTTGACTGGTGGGGTAAAGGCTTTTTCTGTAATAGGCTGGTGAATCAATGAAGAATAGATGGTAAATTGAATATGGATTACAGTGCCAAATTTCAAGAATAGCAAAAAAATTCACAAACAGATCATTTGATCCATCCTTTATCTCAACTTTCTACTTAAAATATTATTTCCCTGCTCTCCCTCTCTCCTTCCTTTCCTCAGTTTCTAGCCAGATTCATGAGCTAACCGACAGAAATGCGCAAACCTGCCCGCAGTGAGGACCCATTGCAGCCTCTGCCTTCTCCCCCCACCCCCCACCCCTGGCCTCTGACTGTGTGATTTATGGGCTGATGCCACTCGCTGCAATTTGAGTGCAGTTTCCTTCCAATCCCCAGGGACTGGACGGACTTGCCAAGATTTTCCAAGGGGTCCTGAAAACCCGTCAAGAAGAATTAGTAGGATTTGCCACTCACCAGTTGCATTTGCAGGCAACTATGTTAACCGTTTCACAGTCACGAGCACTCAGCTCGCACTGGATCATGAAGTTAAATTCTAAACACAGCAATGCTGGAGGAACTCAGTTGGTCTTGTAGCCCCCATGGGAGGTAAGGATACATTACCGATGTTTCAGGCTTGAGCTCTTCCTCATTAGGCAAAGAAAGGCAGGTGTTAAAGGCTGAGGAGAGAAAGGGAGCAGGGGCAGAACAGGCCATCAAGGAAAAGGTGTTAATTGGATATGATAAGAGGAAAGCTGAGAATTGATTTTGGCTCTGGGAAAGGAGACAGAGAAGAAGGAAAGAGAAAGAGAGAGAGAGAGAGAGAGCGAGAGAGAGAGAGAGAGAGAGAGAGAGAGAGAGAGAAACACAGACAGAGAGCTGGAGGAAGGAAGGGAGACAAGGTGAAAGATGATGGGGGGAGGAGGGCTAATGGGGCAGGTCGATGTTAATGCCATCCAGATGGAGGATGGCCAGGCGAAATATGGAGTGATTCACTCGCGTTTAATCTTTGTGCTTCATGATCATGTTTGGGTGTGGAGCTCAAGTGGCCAATTGTGCCGGCTGAAGTCTGCGTGGCCGTAGAGGCTGAAGGAGCCCTGGAGGCAAATTCACGGACGCTTAGTGACTGACAGGGCCGCTATATTCCTGCTCAGGGCAAATCTTTGTCTGCCTTATGGCAGACTAAGTGGAATTTTGTGCAATATTACATCTCTTTTATTACATGACAATAAAATAATCTTGAATCATTTATAAATTGGAAAAAAAATTAGATTTAGACATACAGCACATTAACAGGCCCTTTTGGCCCACGAGTCCGTGGGGCCCAATTACAGCCAATTGACCTACAATCCCTGGTGCGTTTTTGAACAGTGGGGGAAACTGGAGCCCCCAGGGAAGTCCCACGCAGTCATGGGGAGAATGTACCAACAGACAGCGTGGGATTGGAACCCAGATCCGGTCCCAAATGCTGGCAATCTAAAGGCCTTGCGCTAATCGCTATGCCAACAATGCTGGCCCAAGAGCACAGAAACAGGACCTTTGGCCCATCATGCCTATACCAACCATCCTAAGTCTCCCATTTGCCTGCTTTTAGTCCATGATGTTCCAATGGCATCAAATACTTATTGAAATGTTTGTTAATTGTGGTAGTCTCTGTCTCCACTGCCTCAGGCAGCATGTTTAGATACCAACAAGCCTCTATGTGAAAAAGAAGCTCCTCAGAACTCCTCTAAACTTTCACCTTCTCAGTCCCCTCTCCTCTCTTTAATTCTATGGAAATTTTTTGAGGAGGTTACCAGGAAAATTGATGAAGGAATGGCTGTAGGCATCGTCTAAATGGACTTTAGTAAAACCTTTGACAAGATCCCACATGGGAGATTAGTCAGTATGATTCAGACGCTCACTATTCAAGGGGAGGGCAGTGAACATTAGGTATGCGGGGCTAGCCAGAGAGTAGTGGTGGATGATTGCTTCTCAGACTGGAGGCCTGTGACTAGTGGTGTGCTTCAGGGATCGGTGCTGGGACCATTATTGGTTGTCACCTACATCATTGATCTGGATGATATTGTGATAAATTGGATCAGTAAATTTGCAGATGACACTAAGATTGGAGGCGTTGTGGACAGTGAGGAAGAATTTTAAAGCTTGCAGAGGGATCTGGACCAGCTGGAAACATGGCAGATGGAATTTAATGCAGACAAGTGTGAGGTTTTGCATTTTGGAAGGACAAACCAAGAAAGGAAGACATGGTGGGACACTGAGGAATGAGGTGAAACAGAGGGATCTGGAAAGTGGCATCACAGGTGGATAGGGTTGGAAAAAGAGCTTTTGACATATAGGCCTTCATAAATCAAAGTATTGAGAATAGGAGTTGGAAAGTTATTGTAAAATTGTGTAAGACATTAGTGAGGCCATAAATGGAGCATTGGGCACAACCTTTGGCCACATAACCAGATGAAATATATCAATAAGATAGAAAGAGTTACTAGGATGTTACCTGGACTTAAAGAATTGAGTTACAGGAAAATGTTAACGGATTAGGACTTTATTCCCTGGAGCCTAGAAGAATGAGGGGAAATTTGTAGAGGTTTTTAAACTTATGAGGGGTGTGCACAAGATAAATGTAGATAGGCTTATTCCACTGACGGTAAGTCAGATAGAAACCAGAGGACATGGGTTAGGAGTGAACATTTAAGAGAGGACTGGCAGCTCAATGTTCCAGCATTCTGTTACTTCAGAGGTGACAGAGGGGGAGGGATTGCTAGTCAGGGAAATTATCACTGCTTTGCTTAGAAAGGACATCCCAAAGAGCTCATCTACTTTTTTCCCCCAGTACCTTAAACTCATGTCCTGCTGTGGCTGGGGAAAAAACCTCTGACTATCCACACGATTAATGCCTCTCCTTATCTTACACACCATCTATCAGGTCACCTCTCGTCCTCCATCGCTCCAAGGAGAAAAGGTCAAGTTCACTCAACCTGTTTTCATAAGGCCTGCTCCCCAATCCAGGCAACATCTTTGTAAATCTGAAGGTGTGAGGGACTCTTGAAGGCCCGTCCCATTGGTAACCCTTAACTCCATTATTGTCTGTATTGAAAATAATAATTGCTTTCAGCATTTTCTGTTTCTTTTCTTTTTTGCCTTTTTTCTTTCTATATTTAGTTTAGGTTTGAGGGGTGGGGGCTGGGGCGGTTGAAGTTTTTTTATATATATATATATATACAGCCAAATATATACTTTTTAAAATATACCTTTATTAAATATATATGCATAGATGTGGTTTTAAAATTCTTAAATAAAATGTAAAAAAAAATATTTCTAAATCTCCTCTGCATCCTTTCTATGACTTCCATGTCCTCCCTGTAGTGAGGTGACCAGAACTGAGCCCAATGTTCCAAATGGGGTCTGACCAGGGTCCTATGTAGCTGCAACATTATGTCTCAGCTCCTAAATTCAATTCCATGATTAATGAAGGCCAATACACCGTGGGCCCTCTTGGATTCAGACCCCAAGATTCCTCTGATCCTCCACACTGCCAAGAGACTTACCATTAATACTATATCCTGTCATCATATTTGACTGACCAAAACTGTTTTTCACAGTTAGCTGGGTTGAACTCCATCTGCCACTTCTCAGCCAAGTTTTGCATTCTATTACTGTCCCACTGTAACCTCTGACAGCCCTCCCCTCCACACTACCCACAACACCCCCAACCTTTGTGTCCTCAGCCAACTTACTAACCCATCCCTCCACTTCCTCATCCAGGTCATTTATAAATATCACAAAGAGTAAGGGGCCCAGAACAGATCCCTGAGGAACCCCACAGGTCATCGACCTCCATGCAGAATATGACCTGTTTACAACCACTCTTTGCTTTCTGTGGGCAAGCCATTTCTGGATCCACAAAGCAATGTCCCCTTGGATCCCTGCCTCCTTACTTTCTCAATAAACCTTGCATGCGGAACCTTATAAAATGCCTTGCTGATATCCATATACACAACATCTACTGCTTTTCCTTCAACAGTGTGCTTAGTCACATCCTCAACACATTCAATCAGGCAAGACCTGCCCTTGACAAAGTCATGTTGAATATTTCTAATCAAGTTATACCTCTCCAAATGTTCATAAATCCTGCCTCTCATAATCGTCTCTCAACTTTCCAACCACTGAAGCAAGACTCACTGGTCTATAATTTCCTGGGCTATTTCTCTACCCAATTTTTTGAACAAAGGAACAACATCCGTAACTCTTTAATCCTCCAGAATCTCTCCTGTCCCCATTGATGATTCAAAGATCACCAGTGGCTCAGCAATCTCCTCTCTCACCTCCCACAGTATCCTGGGGTACATCTCATCCAGTCCCGGCAACTTACCCAACTTCACGCTTTCCAAAAACTCCAGCACATCTTCTCTCTTAATACCTACATGCTCAAGCTTTTCAGTTTGCTGCAAGTCATCACTCCAATCACCGAGATCCTTTTCCACGGTGAATACTGAAGTAAAGTAAACATTAAGCTATTTCCTCTGGTGCCAGACACACTTTCCCATTGCCACACATGATAGGTCCTATTCTATCATGTCTTATCCTCTTCAGATACTTGCAGAATGCCTTGGGGTTTTCCTTAATCCTGCCCGCCAAGGCCTTCTCATGGCCCCTTCTGGCTCTCCTAATTTCCTTTTTAACTCCTTCCTGTTAGCCTTGTAATTTTTCTGGACCTCTAACATTGTCCAGCTTTTAAATCTTGACTAGATTTATTACAGCCTTTGTACACCATGGTTCCTCTACCCTACCATAACTTCCCTGTCTCATTGGAACTTACCAATGCACACACAAATATCCCCTGAACATTCAACACCTGGAGACCGTTGTAGACACTGGGAGAATGTACAAACTTCCTACAGACAGTGCAGGAGCCTGAGTTTGTATTCTACCCTCCCACCTGTATTCACCTATCACATCTTACCTGTTGGCTTCTGATTCTCCCCCTGCCCCTTCCTCTCTTCTCTTCTCCTCTCCTCCCTCCTCTTCCATTCAGGGGCCTGTTTTTGCTGATGAAGGGCCCCAGACAAGAAACATTTGTTACCGTTTGCTTACTATGGAGGCAGCTTGATTCTCTATCGTCTGGCATTTTCACCCTGGGAGAAAGATTCTGACTCTCCACCCTATGTACGCCTCTCATAGTTTTATAAACCTCCATCGGGTCTCCCTCAGCCTCATGGTAATTTAAAGTACATTGCCAGTAGTGTCTTGTGATCAGTTAGTCTACAGTACAACTCCGATTATCCAAAATCGGATTCTCTGAAATCCTCAGTTATCCTATAATGTTTCCACTCTGGGAGGTTCGATCTCATGGGATCCATGGAGAGATGGCAGATTGGAAAGAAAATTGTCTTGAAGGAAGGGTGATGGTGCAAGGTTGTTTTACAGACTGGAAGCCTGTGACTAGTGGTGAGCCACAGGGTTCATTGCTATTGCTTTTCAGATATCAATGACTTCGCTGAAAATGTACATAATATATTTATCGTTTGCGGCTAACCCTAAAGTGTCTGGTTTTGTAGAGAGTGAAGATGGTTGTCAATGTTTGCAGCAGGATCTTGATCAGTTGAGCAGGTGGGGAGAGGAGTGGTTGATGGAATTTAATTCAGAAAAATGTGAGGTCTGACATAGGTTTGACCTATGCAGGTAGGGATCTGGGATCTGTGCATTTCAAAGGAATGGAGAAACACAGGTACATTCTACACATCACATCTCCTCACTTGTCGGGAAGGCACAGCAGGGACTGCACTTCCTGAGAAGACTGAAGCGGGCAAGGCCACCGGCCACCATCCTGTCAACTTTCCACTGGAACTCTATTGAGAGACTGCATCGCACTGTGGCACAGTCGACTTAGTGAATTGGATTGGAAGGACCATAAGAATGGCAGAGAGGATCACTGGGTCTCCCTCTCCCCTCACCTTTCTGCAGAGGGTGTGCAAAGTCATTGAGACCCCTTACTATCTCCCAACCAGCATCTTTCAGCTACTCCTGTTGGGGAAGGGATACAGGAGTATCAGAGCCAGAACCACCAGGCTGAAAAACAACTTCTTCTCACGGGCAGTGAGACTGCCAATCAACGGAATGAACTGCTCATATTAACCCTGCGTGGACTCTACTATTTATCAAACAATCGGGGACTTATTGAAGGACTCTTACATTTGCACTTCATTGAATTTTTTAATTCTCGCTGTATTGCACAACCATCTTGTTTGCATTTTTTTTTGTTTACATGTGTACGTCAGGGCTGAGTCAGTTTTATTTTGCACCACCAATAAGTGACAATTCTGCCTCGCCCACAGGAAAATGAATCTCAGGGTTGTATGTGATATAAAAGATAAAGGTTCCATTATTGTCACATTTAGAATGTAATATACATGAAATTCTTTAATTTTGTCCACCATAAGGAAGACAGAGGGTCACCACTTTGTCCAGCACCCCCTCACAGAAATGAGGCCCCAGCAAGGCAAATGCTCTAACCACTGAGCTATCAGAGCCTCTATTGTCAGGGTTGTGTATGCACTGATAATAAATCTGAATCTGAATCTAAAATGATTTTGTTTAACCAGAGTGCAAGCCTTTTACATCCTGTTTCTATTTCCCACAATCTTACAGCAGGGACCCGATGCCAGTGGAATGATTAGTATCGAGGAGACGAAAACCCCGCCTCTCCCCCCCTCCCCAACAAAAGCTCAGGGTGAGGTGGAGGTTGGGGCGATGGATCTGGCAGAAAAGGGGAGAGAAACCTGCCCCCGTGCAAAATACTTCAACCGTGCTCAGTTCCCTTAGTTCCCCCTTGAAGAAAATAGTGACTTTAATTTAGGATAATAATGTTTTCTCTTATCGTAACAGCAAATGGAACTATATTATGTGAAAATTAGCAAATTCAATTATGGAAAGGAAAAGAAAAAATCTGTAATATTCTATTCTCACAGTGTATAATGTTATTAAAGCTGTGATACACATTCAGAGTGAGAATTGTATGAAAGATGAGAATTGTAGAAAATGAGAATTGCATTAAATCAATGAAAAAAATAATTATTTGTCTGTGCCAAATTATATTATTTATAATTTT
This sequence comes from Narcine bancroftii, assembly GCF_036971445.1. Taxonomy (NCBI): domain Eukaryota; kingdom Metazoa; phylum Chordata; class Chondrichthyes; order Torpediniformes; family Narcinidae; genus Narcine; species Narcine bancroftii. Next base: position 10,838,952 of record NC_091471.1, read on the forward strand.
TATTGATTTTAGTCTCCTTTTGCAAGGGGGAGTTAAATAGATCTTCCAAAATCTCTCACCTGGTCAATCTCTGACAACATTCTCCCCTTTCTGTATCTCTCTCTCTCCGTCTCGGGAGACAAGCACCCACCGACATATATTACAAATCCCACTAACTCCCACAGCTACCTGGACTACACGTCCTCACACCCTGTCCCCTGCAAGGATTCCATCCCCTTCTCTCAATTTCTCTGTCTCTGTTGCATCTGTTCCCAAGATGAAGTCTTCCAGTCCAGATCTTCCAAAATGTCCAACTTATTCCACAAATGTGGCTTCCCTTCCACCCCCATCAACTTATCCCTCGCCTGCATCTTCTCCATGTCCCGCTCATCTACTTTGGCACCCTCTACTCCCAGACACAACAATCACAGAACCCCCCCCCCCACCCCTTGACTTCACCTATCACCCCACCAACCTCTGCATCTAACACATTATCCTATGGAATTTCCGACACTTACAACAGGACCGCATCACCAGACACATCTTCCCCTCTCCACCTTCTGTATGAACCGCTCCCTCCATGACTGCCTCGTGCACTCATCCCTCCCCACCAATCCCACCCCCCTCCCACCCCGGCACCTCCTTCTGTGGTCACAGGAGGTGTCACACTTGCGACCACACCTCCTTCCTCACCTCAGTCCAGGGCCACAAAAAGGGCTTTCAAGTGAAGCGACACTTCACTTGTGTATCCACAGGATTGATTTACTGCATCTAGTGCCCCCGTTGTGTCCTTCTCTACATAAGAGAGGCTGGGCGCAGACTGGAAGATCATTTCGCTGAGCACCTTTGCTTTGTCTGCTCCAATGACAGAGACCCATCCATTTCAGTCCTGTGTCTCACTCACATGTCTGTCCATTCCTCATGTACTATCCCACTAAGACCAGATGTAAATTGGAGGAACAACACCTGATTTTCTGTCTGGGCCCTCTCCAGCCGGATGGCACTAACATCGACATTTCCGGTTTCTGCTAACCTCCTCTCCTCTTCCCCCTCTCCCCTTCCCTTCCCCCTTCCAGCTCACCTTCCCCCTCCTTCCCCCCTCCCTTCACCCAGCCATCCCTCCTCCCCTTGCTTGCTGCTGTCCCCTCGCTCCCTTCGCCACCTATTATCTCCTGCCTGTGCGAATACCCCTCCTCCCCTACTCTTTTATTTAGGCACCTGTCAACATTTTCCCACACCTTGATGAAGGGCTCAAGCCCAAAATGTTGGTTATGTATTTTTACCTTCGCTACATAAAGGACACTGTTTGACCTACTGGGTTTCTCCAACTTTGTATTTTTACTTGTGACATGCCTAACTGTACTGCTGAGCTTTGATTTGCAGGGATTGAACATGACAAAGTTGACCGTGCTTATTTGAAACCTGTTTGGGCTGGAATATCTCAATTGAAAAATAATTGCCAATAAGGTTCACTTAATTTTGTGCGCACGACTCTATGTGTTTCTTAAGCCCAAAATGTCAATTATGTATCTTTATCTTTGCTACATAAATACACCGTTTGACCTGCTGAGTTTCTCAAGCATTGTGTTTAAACATGGATGCCTGATGCGGAGGGTATGGTTCCATTCTGTGCATCTCGATGAGTGAAATCAGGCATCAACAGGCGGAAAGGCGGTTTCTTCCCCGCAGTCATCAGACTCCTGAATGAACCCCACAACGGTGCTCTCGTGCCACCCTTGCTTCGTGCTAACTGATCTATTCGTTACAACATTCTGGTCTGTAAAAGTACTCATTAAAGAACAAACACATTAAACATACAGCTTTCAGCCTATGAGCCCGCGTTCCCCAAATGCACCAATTCACCTCTAACCCCATATGTTTTAAAGAGTGGGAGGAAACCAGAACATCTAGAGGAATTCAGGCCAAATCCTTACAGACAGCAGCAGAATTGAACCCAGGGCCCAGAGATGGTCCTGCTCTGCGCTAACCCAGCCAGCCATGCTGCTCTTGATCTCTCTCACTTTGCACGGTTGTCCGGATGTTAGCGCTGACTGTTTGCGGAAGAACCCCTCTCACTGTGCCAGATAGGATGTGACAAATGACCGACGACTTATTCAGCAGGATGTGGTCTCCACCTGTGGTAAAAGGTGGAGGGGACCAAATGCATGCAAATACACCAGCTCAGGTACATTGGATTGGCATAAAGTGATGTTAAGGTCATAGAGTCATCGAGCTGCACAGAATGGAACCATACCCTCCGCACCAGGCATCCATGTTTAAACACAATGCTGGGGAAACTCAGCAGGTCAAACGGTGTATTTGTGAGGCGAAGATAAAGATACATAATTAACATTTTGGGCTTAAGAAACATGTAGAGAGTCATGCGCACAAAATGGTAGTTGGCGAGGGGCTGAGGGAAGAGCACAGTCCCATAAACAGGAGGTAATAGGACGGTTAAAGGGGTGGAGGGCACCTGTGTTTTGTTGAAAAAGTGTCAGGTTTGGTGGGTTCAAAGAGAGATATGTCTGGACATGAGGGTTTGCAATAAAATGTCACTTTAGTTAATTAATAAAAGAGTGTGGGAACACACAGACACAATTTATAAGGGACCGTGGGAAAAAATTGCAACAGGAATAAAACACACGTAAAATTAATAAAAAAGTGGAAAGAGGTTGTGACGGGAAAAAAACAGGGGAGAACGTTAAACAGTACACAATTATTAATTCACACAGGCAGTGCAGACATTCACACAGTATTAGCAGTGGTTCTACACACCCTCCCAGACACCTGAATGAAAGGAGGTGGACCTGGTACCATTGTACCCACTGGGGTTACACACGTTCACGGACTCCTGATCAGGTCAGGTGAAAGGTGGATCTGGTACCACTGTACCCACAGGGGTTACACACGTTCACGGACTCCTGATCAGGTCAGGTGAAAGGTGGATCTGGTACCACTGTACCCACAGGGGTTACACACGTTCACGGACTCCTGATCAGGTCAGGTGAAAGGTGGATCTGGTACCACTGTACCCACAGGGGTTACACACGTTCACGGACTCCTGATCAGGTCAGGTGAAAGGTGGATCTGGTACCACTGTACCCACAGGGGTTACACACGTTCACGGACTCCTGATCAGGTCAGGTGAAAGGTGGATCTGGTACCACTGTACCCACAGGGGTTACACACGTTCACGGACTCCTGATCAGGTCAGGTGAAAGGTGGATCTGGTACCACTGTACCCACAGGGGTTACACACGTTCACGGACTCCTGATCGGGTCAGGTGAAAGGTGGATCTGGTACCACTGTACCCACAGGGGTTACACACGTTCACGGACTCCTGATCGGGTCAGGTGAAAGGTGGATCTGGTACCACTGTACCCACAGGGGTTACACACGTTCACGGACTCCTGATCAGGTCAGGTGAAAGGTGGATCTGGTACCACTGTACCCACAGGGGTTACACACGTTCACGGACTCCTGATCAGGTCAGGTGAAAGGTGGATCTGGTACCACTGTACCCACAGGGGTTACACACGTTCACGGACTCCTGATCAGGTCAGGTGAAAGGTGGATCTGGTACCACTGTACCCACAGGGGTTACACACGCTCAGTCTCCTGATCAGTTGAGACCAGTGGCTCTACTGCCAGTAACTTGAGCAACAGCAATACCACAGTACAGTGTGCACCTTACCCGCAACCCTTCCAAGCAACGTCTGAAGTAGCGATCTGGCATGCAGCGGTATCCAGGGCTATCTCCACAAGGCAGAGAGAGTGAGTGTCTCAGTTCTGGTGTTAAATATAGGGTTGTATCAATAGGACGCAGGGTGATTTGGTCTGAGCCCAATCTTAACTGACACTCCACCTACAAACCATAACTTTGTCTATAACTTTGTAACTTAGAGTGAAACAAAAAGTATACCATTTACTGAAAGGTGGTATGACTTCTGAATGACTTAAAGGTGGGGAGACCACATGATCACCAGCAATAGGTGGGGGGGGGGGGGGGGGCCACAGCTCCTCCTCACTCAACAACTTGCAAACAAGGGGAGGGGGTGAGTCTCTGTGAATGGAGAGGGACTAGGCAGACATTCACTTGTATATCCATTGAAGTCATCGACTGCATCCATTGTGGCCTTGCCTACATCAGAGAGACTGGACATAGACGGGGAGATCGCTTTGCTGAGCATCTTCCCTCTGCATCAGTGACAGGCATCTCTCAGTGGCCAACCATTTTAATTGCTCACCCCACTCCTGTGCTGACATGCCTGTCCATGGCCTCACATACTGTCAAACCAAGTCCACCTGTAAATTGGAGGAGCAATGGCTTAGTTTCCATCCAGGCACTTTCTCCAACTGGATGGCATTATCATCGAATTCTATAGTTTCTGCTAGACCACTCCCCGTTCTCCCTCTTCCCTATCCCTCTTTTTTCATCCAGCTCTCCACCCCTTTCCCTCTCCCTGAAGGTCTCAAGCCTGAAAAGTTAGCTAATCTTTGTACGCCGTTTGACCAGCTGAATTTCTCCACCATTTTTAAAATTCAATCATGGTGTCTTTCGTGTTTTCCTATTTCCTTTGTTTGATTAAAAGGTGTCCTACTGAGCTGGTCCAATTTGCCTGCATTTGAGCCATACATTTCCTAACCATGATCCTGTCTAAACGTCCATTAAACAGTCTAATTTACCCACCTCCACCTCTGGCAGCTCGTTCCATAAACCCATCAACCTCGTGTGTTAAAGATTTTGCCCATTTGTTTACCTATCTCAGCTGCACCATTTCATCAGATGCAAGGATCGACAATGAGATAGACAACAGACTCGCCAAGGCAAATAGCGCCTTTGGAAGACTACACAAAAGAGTCTGGAAAAACAACCAACTGAAAAACCTCACAAAGATAAGCGTATACAGAGCCGTTGTCATACCCACACTCCTGTTCGGCTCCGAATCATGGGTCCTCTACCGGCACCACCTACGGCTCCTAGAACGCTTCCACCAGCGTTGTCTCCGCTCCATCCTCAACATCCATTGAAGCGCTTTCATCCCTAACGTCGAAGTACTCGAGATGGCAGAGGTCGACAGCATCGAGTCCACACTGCTGAAGATCCAGCTGCGCTGGGTGGGTCACGTCTCCAGAATGGAGGACCATCGCCTTCCCAAGATCGTGTTATATGGCGAGCTCTCCACTGGCCACCGTGACAGAGGTGCACCAAAGAAAAGGTACAAGGACTGCCTAAAGAAATCTCTTGGTGCCTGCCACATTGACCACCGCCAGTGGGCTGATATCGCCTCAAACCGTGCATCTTGGCGCCTCACAGTTTGGCGGGCAGCAACCTCCTTTGAAGAAGACCGCAGAGCCCACCTCACTGACAAAAGACAAAGGCGGAAAAACCCAACACCCAACCCCAACCAACCAATTTTCCCCTGCAACCGCTGCAACCGTGTCTGCCTGTCCCGCATCGGACTTGTCATCCACAAACGAGCCTGCAGTTGATGTGGACTTTTACCCCCTCCATAAATCTTCGTCCCATAGGTAAGCTTAAACTTGTGGCCTCCAGCTTTTGGGTCTCCAACCCTGGGTGCAATCCATCTTCTCTATGCCCCCCTACCTCATGATTTTATAAACCTTGATATGGTCCCTACTTCAGGGGAGAACTCTCACGTCCTACCCAAATTCACCTTGTAAATCAAGTGGTCCAGTGCTGGCGATGTTGTGAATCCTTCTTGCACCTCCTTGTGCCAATCACAGCAGAGCTTTAAGAATCAAGATTCAATTTATTGTAATAAAGACAATGAAATATTACATGGAATTTGTTTTTGTCTGCAGTAAAGCAGACAGATCTGCCATCGACAGAAATTGCCTGAAGCGCTTCTTACAGTCAGAGAAAGAGAAGGAAAAGTGAGTCCCCCCAGAGTCACCGAGTATCACCTCCAGCGCTTCCACAACCCCTGCACCCACACAGTCCAAACCATCAGCAGCTTGAGTTCAGATCTGAACCTCTGTCATGATCAGGAACCCTTCAGTGCCCTCAGTACCCTCTCTCATCTCTGGTACCCCTTCAGCCAGTCTTGAGGCAGTCTCCAGCATTCCGCTGCCTGGTGCGGTTGCCAGCAGCCCGCAGTCTGCGTGCGTTCCTCGCCTCGGGTCACCAACAGCCTGCTTCCTGTGTGTTTCTTCAACCGCAGAACCCCTCACTGGTCCGCTATGGTCATCGTCCCATAGGTCATCTGCTCTGCTTCCCTTCTCCAATGGGGGTTGTTCTCCCCGATTTCTGGTGCCCTGCTCCAGTCTTCTGCTTGCTCGGAATCTGCAAGCCCCTCATGGTCACTGCCGATCACAGGCGCCATCATTGTGGGTGCAGACCCCGCTCTTGCTGAATTATTTCAGGTGCACTCTTGCCAAAGTCATGTACAGCTGCAACAGGACAGTGCTGAGTGCCTGCCTGCTTAAGGTAAATATGCCATATGCCTTCTTCACCATCTTGAACTTGCACTTTCAGAAAATAATGTACTACTACCCCATGATCTCTCTATTCTGCAACATTCACCAGAGCCCTGCTATTCACTGCCCTGGATAGCACTCGAATAGCACCAGCAGTGGACCCCAGAGGACCCCAAAACCCAGCAGCAACAGAAATTCACCAAGAAAAATGGTTACTTAAACAAAAGTTGCTTTTAATGATCTTTAAACATAAAAAAACAGCATCGAACTTTAACTTAACTTAGCCTAACTTAACCCCCTTTTAATTCTAAGTTCACATGTATGTAATGTGTGTGTATGTTCTAAAAAGTTCTTGATTTCACAGTCCAATTTCACTTCTCACTCATCCAAGTTCACTGGTTGCAGGCAATTCTTATACTGTGCATAGAATTTAACATTTATGAATCTTCACCAGGTTTTGGTGCTCGAAAAGTAAATGGTTACCGCTCAGGAAGGTTCATGTTGGTTTTCAGAGTGAGATTTGTTGCTCGTTGGACACAGACTGATTCCTTCTGATCAGCCACTTCAGTGTCTTGCTGAAGAAACTTGCCCCATCAGGGTTTTCCAGGTGTTGACCTCTTTCTTACAGGTGACCACGGAGTTCCTATTTGTTTCCCTTATTTCAAGTGAAACATTATACATATCTCCTCTTGTATGGACCACAAGGGCTTTGACCAGGCTGAAATAAGAACTCACAACCCGTCTTCCAAATGGTGTTTTTCAACAAGTTTGCCAGCTTGTAATGTTCCAGTCCCAGCTGCAGCCTCTCTCTCTCTCTCTCTCTCTCTCTCTCTCTCTCTCTCTCTCTCTCTCTCAGAGAAAACCACATGACCCTCTTAGAACAGCCAAATGCACTAGACAGACTGAGGCTCCATGCCTAATCTTCTGAGTTTTCTCATCTGTTGCTTTCCAAAACAATAATTCATTACTCCACAACATGTCCAATTAACACCTACTTGTTAAGTCCTTGTAGGAAATTTTCAAAGTTTTTACAAAGGCACCCGGAGCCTGGACTGTCTGGCTTGAGCAGAGCTCTGGCATCTGTTTTGAAGTGTTTGTATGTGACCTTCACTAAAAAAAAACTGCCACAATTTATCTCCTTTAAAACATATCTATATACAATATAACATAATCTGTCACAGCCTGGATTAAAATCTGACGGTGTCTGTAAGGAGTTTGTACATTCAACACGTGTCTGCGTGAGTTTTCCCTGAGTGCTCCCACCCTCCAAAACGTGAGGGTCAAAGTAGATGTAACTGGATGCCGCTGGTTTAAATGGCCGGAATCAGCTTCTATGTGCTGGAAATTTTTTAAAAACCCTAAAAGCATCCTTTGGTACTTGTCCGCATTTATCATCCATCCCCTCGCTCCTGTCACCTTAGATAAACCTCTGCACCACCACTTTTGGTGTCATCTGCAAACCTGCTAACCATGCAAAATGCATTGACATCCAAGTCATTAATAGCACTCAGTTGATCCCATGGAACACCACTGGTCTCGAGCCTCCAATCGGACAGACAATCCTCTGTATCCTTTCACCAAGCCAGTTTTATGCCAATTGTGAACATTAATTGTGGCTCGAAGGTTTAACATTGGGCATGGAAAGTTATGGGATGCCAGCCCTTGAACTCCTTAACCTTCTCTCCCTCCAGGCATTCATCTAACTTCCACTCACTGCTCAAAGCCTCAGATGCCCCCTTGCGAATGAGTTTCATGAGTTATTTCAAACTCCTTATGATGGTCTTCACTGGATATTCAGAATCTGAACAGAAACCCACGCTTTTAGTTTACCTGAATAACGCAGGGAACAAGAACTGGAAGGCATGGGTTAAGGGTGAAAGGTGATGTGGGTTAGGGGTGAAAGGTGAAATGTTCAAGGGGAACGAGCTGCCAGAGCAGGTGGTGGATGTGGGTTCGATTTCAACATTTAAGAGAAGATTGGTTAGGCACATGGAGGAAGGGGATATGGTGTAGGTTGATGTGGTTAGCTGGAATAAATAGCTCAGCACAGACTAGATGGGCCAAAGGGCCTGTTTCTGTGCTGTAGTGTTCTCTGGTTCTAATCTCAGCCTTCTCACTGAGAAATTCTCTTACATCCATTTGAAAACGATTGCCTCGCTGAAACGTACGTAATACAGTCCAACATCTCTTCTTCTGTCTGCCCCCCCCCCTCCAATTGGATGGCAGTAACATCAACCTCCAGTTTCACTGAAACACCTCCCCCACATCTCCTTTCCCCTGTATCCTTTCCTTTAGCTTGGACTCTCTCTCTCTCTCTTTCTCTTCCCCTCTGTCTCCTTTCCCAAAGCCACCATCAATTCTCATCTTTCCTCTTATCCAATTTGTACATTTTGTCTGTTGGTCTGCACTCGTGCCCCTTCCACCCATCCCCCCACATTATTTCCCCTTTCTCTCCCTAGTTTCTAATTCAGAAATATGCCTGCATTTTGCTTATACCTTGAAGAAGGGCTCAGGTAAATGAATCGATTGTAATATACAGTATCTTTACCTCCTCTAGACACTGTGAGACTGGCTGAGTTCCCCCAGCATCTCTGTGTTTTTATCTACATAACACAACCAAGTGTGTTGCTGGAAAGATTTCATGGTCATATTTATGTCCTCAATGTTCTGTACCTTCTCTTACTTAATCTAAAATGATTTACTGATTTATTCACTTGTAGCGGCCTCAGGCCAACACCGGAAAGGCCGTCGAACGCGGCGACCAGCAAGACCTCGCACGGGCGGAGATGCCTGTTTCCATAAGCCGCCGGTGGAATGCTGAAACTGTCCAACCATTGCCGGTGGATCCCAGGCGGCCCAATCGGGGCCCGGATGCTGGAACCAGCCAATCGGTGGCTAGCCCGCTTAAGCCACGCCCCGGTGGTGTCGGGGCCGAGCTCACTATAAAAGGCAGGGCTGCCCCTGAATAAACTCAGTGTCAAATACAGTGTGCATGTCTTCCTTCTTCCGTGAGTCTCGAACTACAACCCAGGAGTTGTAACCGTGATATAACCTGTTATAACCTGGCAGTAGGGACCCCACTACACACCAAACATTTGAATCTATGGGAGGAATTTAAGTTTCTATAAAACATTTCAATGAAAGATTTTTCATGATCACTTTCACATACTGTCAGTGATATTAGGATATCTCAGGATGCATCACAGCTAATAAAATCTTAAATTAAAATATTGTTGGAATATGTAAGAAGGGAGCTTATTCTAAGTAAAAATCCAGCAACTTAATAAATAAAGACTTCGGAGAGACTGGGCGATCGCTTCACTGAGCAATTTCACTCTGTCCACATCAGTGACAGGGATCTCCCAGTGGTCAACCACTTCAATTCCACATCTCACGCCCATGCTGACATGTCTGTCCATGGTCCCACCAAGACCACCTATAAATTGGAGAAACACTTGATTTTCCTTCTGGGCCCTTCCAACCAGATGGCATTAGCGCCGACTTCTCCGATTTCTGCTCGCCTGCTCTCCTATCTCCCTCCCTTCCCTTTCCCTTTGCCTTGTTTCCTCCAGCTCTCCAGCCCCACTTTCCCTTTCCATTCCCAGAGCCATCCACCCCCCCTCCCCACCCCGCCCCCCTCCCCCCCCCCCGTTCGCTGGTGTGACCTCTGATGCACCATCAATAACTCCAGTAGACGGAAGTTGAGCAAACTGATAGGCTTTTATTCGCTACAGAACAAAGGCACATCCCATGGTGCTCGACAGTCCTGAATGGGGAAGGGCTGTGGAACAGTCACCTTTATTCAGGAGTCTATGGGAGGAGCTACAGGTCCAGTCAGCCAGTGGGTGTGACCAAACAGATAAATATAGACATACATTGGTTTACCTCCATCCCTTATTCATCTATTACCGTCTGCTTTTGGGACTATGTTCCTCCCCCTGCCCCTCACCCCCCATTAATTAGTTCGGGCACCTGCCTACATTGTTCCCAAAATATTGTTCCAAAAATATTGGTTATCTTTTCTATACAAGGTATACTGTTTGACCTGCTGCGTTTCCCCAGCATTGTGTATTTACTTAAACCGTGGTGCCTGCAGACTTCAGACCTTCAGATAACTCAGAACCCCGGCCAAACACCTTTTCCAACCTGTCTACACGAGTTTCCACTTTCAGAGAACTGTGCCTGTAATCCTCGGATTCTCCTCTGCCACACTCAACAGTGCCGCGCAATTGACCATGCAAGTCCAACACTAGCCTGCAACACCTCTCACCTGCCAGAGATTAATTTTATGTTCCTACTCCTTGGCCTACCTTCGCAACTAATCCAAATTTTGCTGTAAATTTAGATATACTTCCTTACTGTTTTGAAGTCATTTGCAAATGGACCTAATCATGTTAACCAAATAGTTAATATAGATGACAAACAACAGTGGACCCCAGCATTGATCCATGCACCACACTAATGGTCACAGGCCTCCAATCAGATAAAAATCACAGCAATACTACCCTTTGACTCTCACCACTTAAAGCCAATTTTTAACCTAATGGAACATCCCTACTTGAATACTCAGTGGTCTACCCCATCCATTCTCAATGGAGGCCCCACACCGCCCTTGAGGTAGCAGCCTTCTTTTCTTTTCAGCTTACCATTTGGCCCTTCTAGTCTGTGACAAGATATTATTCCTCTAGTCCCACTGACCTGTGCCCAATCCATAACCCTCCAGACCACTTCCATCCATGTATCTATCCAATTTATTCATAAAACTTTAGGGTGAGCCAACATTTACTTTGTCAGATGGCAGCTCGCTCCAAACTCCCACCACTCTCTGAGTGGAGAAGTTCCCTCATGGCATAACATAAATATTTTTTATGTAGTCGGTAGAAGTAAGGGAGAAACCAGCACTTGACTCCTTCATGGGGATTTTTGAGCCACGTCGACATGGGGGTGGGGGGGGTGTGGGGGGGGGACATAGCCAAAAATGGTTGGGTGTGGTTGTTCTAACCTATGTAAGGTAAAACATCATGAGATGGGAATGTGTAAGGAGTTACCCTGTGCAGGGCTGTAACAAGATGTGAATGCATCCTTGTACTTACAAGATAAGAGAGACATTGATGGATTGAGAGGCAGGAAGCTAGCAGGGAAAGGATAGCAACAGTTTTAGTCATTGGACAAGTAATGATATGATGATGTTCTAAGCACGTATCCAAGGGTATAAAAAATCACCATTTTGCTGATAACGGCAGAATGCATTCTCCGACTAACATGGTTAGTTGCAAGTGTTACAATCCAGTAATAAAGAACAAAGAACCCTGATTTCGACTCAGTCTGGTGTTTGTCTCACTCATTCATGAACAAAGCAGACCTAACACCTACCATGTGGGAATTTGTCAAAGGCCTTGATAAAGAGATGGCAATAAGAAATTGTACATTAGGGAGACAGATCAACTAGTTGAATGGTATCATAGAAACAACCTTGCATTGAACATCAGCAAACCTAAGGAAATTATTGTGAGATTTCAGGAAGGGGAAATCTGGAGAACATGAACCAGTCCTCAAGGGCTCAGCAATGGATAGGGTCAAGAATTTCAAATTCCTGGGTATCAACATCTCCGAACATCTGTCCTGAGGCCTCCATACAATTATGGAAAAGGCTCGCCAGCAGCTCTTCTCTAGAGAGGAGTTTGAGGAGATTTGGTACATCACTGAAGACTCTTGCAAATTTCAACAGGTGTACCAGGGAGAACATTCTGACTGGTTGCATGGAGGTGCCAATGCACAGGACAGGAAAAGACCACAGAGAGCTGTGAATTCAGCCAACCGCAATTACGGGCATCAGTCTTCACTCCGTCAAGGACGTCGACAAGAGGAGGTGTCTTAAGAAAGCAACCTCTATCCTCAAGGAACCGCCACCACCCAGACCATACCTTCTTCACTCTGCTACCATCAGAAACGAGGTGCTGAGCCTGAAGACGAACACAGTGGCACAAGGACTCTTCCCCTCCACCATCAGACAATGAACCATGGACACTACTACCACTTTCTCTTCTGTTTGCACTAATTAATTTATTGTAAAATGTAATTTACAGCAATATTTACACCTGGAATGCTGCCACAAAGCAAAGAATTTCATGGGACATTTATGATGATAAATTCTGATTCTTTGCTTCCAGAGACAACATCCATTACCTCCCTTATTCATCCTCTCTATCAACCCTTCAAAACAACTATCGAATTTGTGACACGTCATCTCCTCCATTACCTCCATTCATCCCCAAATGCTGGTATGTCTTGTTACCTCAGAATCCCGTCCAGGAATTTTCTGACCATTGATGTCAATTTCACGGGTCTGTAGGTCCAGGCTACAGTTTCTAAATGATGGCACAATAGCAGCCAGTCTTCCAGCCACTTCACCCAAGGCCAACAATCAAGCAAATATCTCAGCAAAAGCTTCTGAAGTCTCCTTTCTTGCTTCCTCCAAGGTGGAATTCATCAGACGCTGCTAATTTGTCGACTGTCTTTGAAGAAATGAGAGGGGACCTTATAGAATCATGTAAAATTAGGAAATGCATAGAAAAGCTCGAGTTGTTTCCATGGGTGGGGAGACCAGAATTAGGGGATGTAGCCTCAAGATGTAGGGTAGTAGATTTGGGATGGAGATGAGGAGGAACTGCTTTTCCCAGAGGGCGGCCAATCTGTGGAATTCGCTGCCGCCCACTAAAGCAGAGGAGGCCACCTCGGTGAATATATTTAAGCCAAGTTTAGATAGATTTCTAAACAGCAAGGAAGTTAAAGGATATGGGGAAAAGGCAGGTTTGGTGGAGATGAGCCGATCGTCGGATCAGCCATGATCACATGGAATGGAGGGGCAGGCTCGACGGGCCGGATGGCCGACACCTGCTCCTTACACTCTTATGTTCCATAGGTTGTAGCTCGTCCAGCGGATTTCAAATGTGAATTTTTGCCATGTGGTTTTTAAGAGAGGGAATTTGCGTGTCAGTTCATCATTTCAGTCAACAGCACAGTACTCCCTCAGCACCCGGACATCAGGCTGCAACCTTATGCTGACAAAGTTGGACTTGAATCCACGGACCATTAGAGTCAGTGAGGCAAGAGTGCTACCGACTGAATGATGGCCAGCACATTCCTCATTTACACATTCAACCACAGCTGTTGCCGGTTTCTGCAAGCACTCATGCATCAACAGTTAATAAGGTTTGGGAATTATCTGAATGCCAGCACTGCAGATTATTTGTAGTTCAATTCGGTTGCCAGATGTTGCACTCTGTCCATCTGCTGCTGCCGAGAGAGTTGGCATCAGCCACATATGCCATCCTTTCGGGACCTGTGGCCTGGAAGAGTGTTCTGCATTCACGATGGAGGGGCTCAAAACTTCCACCTGCCTCCTGCATTAGCCCCAAGTTAAACACAGAAGTCTGATCCATGCACCTATCTAATAGTGTTTTAAAAAGATCCTATTGTACCAGCCTCTAAGACCATTGCTAGTGAAAAACATTTCTTACATCCCGCTGTGCTAACTCCCAAGTACATTAAACCTATGCTTCTCCATGTTACCATTCCAAGAGACTCTGATCATCCATACGACCATTTCCTCTCACCATCTTATACACCTCTGTCTCCTTCTGTTACTCCAAGGAAAAAAAGATCAAGTTTGCTCATGAAGCTTGCTCTCCAATCCAGGGAACATCTGTGTAAGTCTCCTCTGCATCCTCTCTACAGCAGCCACATCTTCCCTGTACTGAGATGGCCAGAACTGAACACAATATTCCAAATGGGGTCTGACCAAGGTCTTACACAGCTGTAACATCACCTCATCGCTCTTGAATTCACTGCTATGGTTAATGGAGACCTTCTTAACCAGTGCCGAAGCTTTGAGTGTCCTATGGACATGAACCCAAGATCTCTCCATTCCTTTGCACTGCTCAGCGTTCTCCCATTAACATTGTATTCTGCCTTCAAATTTTACCCCCTTAAGATGAACCACCACACATCTGCTACTTTTCACCTCAGCTTTGCATCCTATCAATCCTGCATATTAACCTCTAGCTACCTTCCGCAACACCACCAACCTTTGACCCATCCTCAAACGTTCTCACCAATCCTTCCACTTCCTCATCCAGGCCATTGATAGAAATCACAAAGAGGAGGGGGTCCCAGAACAGATCCCTACGGAACATGTCTGGTCACCGTCCGCCATGCAGAATACCAACCACCTACAACCACCCTCTGCCTTCACTGAGCAAGCCAATTCTGTATCCGCAAAGCGAGGCCTCCTTGAATTCCACACCTCCTTATTTTCTGAATAGACCTTGCATGGGGAACTTAATCCAATCCGCTTCTGAGATCCATATACATGACATCCACTGCTCCACCTTCATCAATGTTACATGCTGAAAGAATTCGTTCAGGCACAAGAGACTTTCCGTGACAAAGCCATGGTGTCTATCAGATTATGTAAATGTAAATTTAAATTTAGACATGCCGCATAGTAACAGGTCCTTTCGGCCCATGAGCCCGTGCCGCCCAATTACACCCAATGGATCTACAACCCCTGGTACGTTTTGAATGGTGGGAAGAAACCGGAGCCCACGGAGGAAACCTGCGCAGACACAGGGAGAACGTACAAACTCTTTACAGTCAGAGTGGGATTCGAATGCCCGGTCCTGATCGCTGGCACACGCTTGCAAATCCTGTCTCTCAGGATGTTCTACAACACCTTACCCAGTCTGGAAGTAAGACTTAGTGTGTATAATTTCCTAGGTTATCTCTCCTTCTTTTCTTGAACAGGGGAACAACATTTGCAACCCTTCAATCCTCCAATGCTTCTCCTGCCCCAAGTGATGCTGTGAAGGTCATCGCAATGTGGCTCAACAGCCTCCTCCCTCGTTTCCCACAGAAGTACATTGACTTCTTATCCCAGGCAGTGGGAGAATTTTAATCATTTTTTTAGTAATAGGCCATTTCGGCCCACGAGCCCTGGCTGCCAATTTAACCTACAATCTCAAGTACATTTCAAAAGGTGGGAAGAAACCGGAGCCCCAAGAAGAAACCCACGCAGACGCGGGGAGACCGTCCAAAATCCTTCCAGACAGCGCGGGATTTAAACCCCGGTCCCATTTGCTGGCGCTATCTAAATGCTGCCCATTGAGATGGAGTGGAGAGAAGTTTTCATGATACTCTGAACTGAAAGTTCTAATCTTGAGCAGAGCAGCTCCCGCCCCATGGTTGCGATGCCTCCAGCAAGTCTGCTCTCGATGGAGCACCTGGAGAAGTTGTTGAAGGACAGGGCCAAAATTCTTTAGTCTTCTGAGAAAATAGAAGCATTGGTCTGTTTTTTTTGACCATCTTGTCAAAAGTTTTGTCCCAGTTCAGGTCATTAAAGAAGTTTATTCCTAAGAACTTGAAAGTATCTACTCTATTGACTTCAACACCATTAATAAAGTTAGAGGTGTGGTCTCAACCCCCTCTCCTAAATTCATTGATAATCTCCATTTTACTGAGGTTGAGAGAGAGAGATTGTTATCTTGACACCGTGTCACTCGGCTCTCAATCTCTTTCCTGTATCCTATCTTATTGGTAATTAATACCTGCCCCACTACTGAGGTGTCATTGGTGAATTTGAAGGTAGTGTTCAGCTACACAATTGCAGGAGTAGAGGGATTGCAGTAGGGGAATAAGAACAGTTCCCATGTGCAGTGAACAGGAATTCACTATCTGTATTGTTCTGATGGCTGGATGCTTCCCTGGCTCCACTCTCACCTACCTCAATATAAACCCTGGTTTTCCCACCTTACCTCAGATTCACCTGAGGACAATTGTGTCTATCGGCCATTGGCTGTAAGCTATTAAAAGCATGTTTATACTCCTCACTTGCCTCTGAGCGCATTCACGCGTTACAATTTTAATAGCTTATCTTTGAAGCAGGATGGAAGCCCTGTTGAAGACAGGCATGCTCCAGGTCGACCCTCTGTCCCCTGAGGCCCCGGAGGAATTCGCCTACTGGCTGGAGTGCTTCCAGTCCTACCTGTCGGCCACACGACGTCTTCAACTCTGATAGTCTCTGGAGATTGGCACTTCTCCATCAAGTCAGCCCCGAGAGGTTTGCTGTCATCAGAGACTGTGCTTGCATACAAGTCAGCTTGAAGGCCCGCTACATGAGCCCCCAGAACGACGTGCTGGCGAGGCACCAACTCTCTTGGCGTTGGCAGCGTCCAGGTGAGTTGCTGGATAATTATGTTCTTGAACAGAAAAACGAAAATGCCACTATGAAGCGGTCACGGCCCGGATGAGAGTGGAGGAACAAATCCGCGACACCCTCGTGGCAGGAGTGAGGTCGAGGTATGTGAGGCAGCGACTGTTGGAGTGAGTTGGGGAAGAAAAACTAGGCGAGCACCCCGGGGCACTCAAACAGGCCCAACTCAGAGCTGATGGCCTCACGGGCGAAAGCGGCTCCTTTTCAGGGGATCAGGGATTAGGGGCACCGGAGACCCCCACAGCCCCAGCCACGCGCGACGGGGATGCTACTTCTGTGGACAGGCATAGCCCCACCTCACCCGATGCCCCATGAAGGACTCCATGTGCGAAGGATGCGGTAAGCAAGGGCACTGGGTGAAGGTCTGCCTGGCTAAAGGAAACCCAAAGAGGGCAACCGCATGTGCAAACACCGAATCATCGCTTGAACCGTGCTCAAGTCCTGAAGGACCAGCCTCCGCATCTCTGGACTGTTTCGCCTTGCTGCGGCTCGTGGCTGAACCTGCCACTGGAAGTGAAGCATCTCAGAAAGCTATGGTGGCCATCTTGCCGCTCCTTGAGGTCGCCACCACCTAGTTCTTCATCTGATCAGGATGGAGGGTGGCCATCTTGCTACGCCTTGTGGTCGACTCCATCTTGTCTGCTCAGTGACCAAGAGGAGAGAGTTGACATCAGCATGGGGAG
This sequence comes from Narcine bancroftii, assembly GCF_036971445.1. NCBI lineage: Eukaryota > Metazoa > Chordata > Chondrichthyes > Torpediniformes > Narcinidae > Narcine > Narcine bancroftii. The sequence continues at coordinate 10,856,326 of NC_091471.1, forward strand.
CGACAGGGTTTCCAGAGCACTGGCTTTGGTCATTCTGGATCAGGCAAGACCTCACCAATTGAATAACTTGTCAATAAAGGTGATTGTAAACGGACATTTGACTGATTGCTTAGTAGACAATGGCTCCACTTAGAGTTTTATAAATTCTGCGACAGCTCGGTGTTACAACTTAAGAGTGTACCCGATGGATTAACGTATATTCCTAGATTTGCACTCGCACTCTCCAACGATCCAAGTGTGTTGTATGGTACATCTAACTGTAAAAGGGGAGGGGGAGGGCAATTTTGTAGGCACTGATTTTATGTACTAAAGGATTTGTGCGTTCCTGTGTTGCTGGGCCTGGATTTCCTGTGTCACCTTAAAAGCATGACCATGGAGTACTCTGGCCTACTCCCTCCAATCACGGTGTGGAGCAGAGGGTCCCAAAAGCCAGATACCACATGCGATCTATCCACCCTAAATATTGAATGCCCCCATCCCCCCAACTATTTCCGAACCTGACTCCCAATTGCAAACCAATAGCTACAAAGAGCAGGTGATTCAGTGCGGGGGATCGCGAATTTATCAGAGCTGAGACACAACGGCTGCTCAAAGAAAACATGTCCTACAATTTACTGTGCATATCCTGGCCTTTTTTTTAATCTTCCAAAATCCATTCACTTGCAATTTTTCAGGATTAAATGCAATCAACCATGTTCTTTTCCATTTATCGACTGATTTGTTTTTGCCATTTTGCCATCCTCCTCGTTCTTCACAACACCATCATTGCTTGTGTCATCCATCAGAGATGGGTGGGGGCAGGGGGGTGGGGGGGGATCTCACAGACTCTGCAGAACCCTTCTTCCTGAGAGAGTAATCTGGATGGGGTAAACATTGTTGATGGGGGAAAGGTTTACTGACTGACTGTGTGCCCTCCATAAAGACCCACACACTCAAGTAGAGACACACATCCATACCCACTCACACTCAAACACACACACACAAACACGAACACACACTCACTCAGACACACACACACAAACACGAACACACACTCACTCAGACACACACAAACATGAACACACACTCACTCAGACACACACACACAAACACGAACACACACTCACTCACACACACACACAAACACGAACACACACTCACTCAGACACACACACAAACACGAACACACACTCACTCAGACACACACACACAAACACGAACACACACTCACTCAAACACGAACACACTCACGCACAAACACACACACACAGACATAAACACACACTCACTCAAACACACACACACACAAACACGAACACACACTCACTCAGACACACACACACACACGAACACACACTCACTCTGACACACACACAAACACAACACACACTCACTCAGACACACACACACAAACACGAACACACACTCACTCAAACACGAACACACTCACACACAAACACACACACACAAACATAAACACACACTCACTCAAACACACACACAAACATAAACACACACTCACTCAAACACACACACAAACATGAACACACACTCACTCAAACACACACACACAAACACAAACACACACTCACTCAGACACACACACACAAACACGAACACACACTCACTCAAACACGAACACACTCACACACAAACACACACACACAAACATAAACACACACTCACTCAAACACACACACAAACATGAACACACACTCACTCAGACACACACAAACACAAACACACACTCACTCAGACACACACACAAACATGAACACACACTCACTCAAACACACACACGCACAAACACGAACACACACTCACTCAGACACACACAGGCACGAACACACACTCACTCAGACACACACACAAACATGAACACACACTCACTCAGACACAACACACACAAACATGAACACACTCTCACTCAGACACACACAGGCACGAACACACACTCACTCAGACACACACACAAACATGAACACACACTCACTCAGACACAACACACACAAACATGAACACACACTCACTCAGACACACACAAACACAAACACACACTCACTCAGACACACACACAAACATGAACACACACTCACTCAGACACACACACACAAACACGAACACACACTCACTCAGACACACACAGGCACGAACACACACTCACTCAGACACAGACACAAACACGAACACCCACTCACTCAGATACACATACACAAACACGAACACACACTCACTCAAACACACACAAACACGAACACACACTCACTCAAACACACACAAATACAAACACACACTCACACAAACACACACACACAAACACGGACACACACTCACTCAGACACACACACAAACATGAACACACACTCACTCAGACACACACAAACACAAACACACACTCACTCAGACACACACACAAACATGAACACACACTCACTCAAACACACACACACAAACACGAACACACACTCACTCAGACACACACAGGCACGAACACACACTCACTCAGACACACACACACAAACACAGACACACACTCACTCAGACACACACACAAACATGAACACACACTCACTCAGATACACACACACACACACACACTTAAACATGCATATACTCATGCACATACACTCACACACTTGCACATTCCAATATTCTCACACACAGTCACAAATGCACATATTCAAATATATGCACATATGCAAATACTCAAATACAGATACACACATCTGCACACACACTGACCTACACTATACACATTTCCACATACATGGGCACACCCACAAAATACACACACAATCAGTAAACATGCGCAGATCAAACGGCATTCTAAAGACACGCATTGTAGGCAATAGTTTCTTAACACAGGTCCAGGCGAAGTACAGAGCAACTCTCCAGCCAAGTACTATTGTATATAACCTTAATGCCCCATCATACTGAGCACCAAGACATCCCTGGGCTGAGTGCGCGAGAATGCACCAGGACTTCTCTAATCAATAGTTACCCAGGTAATATATCGAGCATGCGTACATCAACAGAACAGGGCGCACTCTCAGGATGCTTAACACTTGGCGGCAGCAGGGTTAGTGGTTAGCGGTTAGTGCCACGCTATTACAGTGGCGGCGGTCAGGGTTTGAATCCAGCGCTGTATGTAAGGACTTTGTACATTTTCTCTGTGTCTGCGTGAGTTCCCGTCAGGTACTCCGGTTTCCTCCCACACTCCAAAACTTATGAAATTGTAGGTTAATTGGTGTATTTAGGGGTGGTGGACCAGAAGGACCTGTTACTGAGCTGCAAGTCTAAATTTAAAAAAAAGATTAAAAATCAATCATTTAAATTGTAATTTAAATTAAAAATGTAAAAGTCCACATCCCCCCCCCACACACACACACACACACACACACACACATCCACATGCCCATTAAAGTACACACACACACACACACATATACAAACACACATGCCCATTTGTGTGTATATATGCTCACACATACACACGCACATCCCAGACACATTCACTTACAGTTAGATATATACACTCACTAATACATCACACATACACATGTATGTACACAAACACACCTGCACCAATGCAGATAAATAGATACAGACACACACACACACACACACACACACACACACACACACACACACACACACACACACACACACACACACACACACACCTGATGGCTCACCACGTGAAAATCCCGCTGTTTGGTCCTCTCCTCCCAACCCCCTCCACCCTTCCTGCACTCTGTGTATGTTGTCGTCCCCGCCACCTTCCCCCACCTCAGTTCTCTACTTCATCCCCTCCTCCAATCCTACCGAGCTGCCAAGAATGATCTTATCCCACCAGCATTCCACCAGGAGGAGTTTTACGGCTACACTGGGAATTTTCGCCACAGCTGTGCAAATATTCCTCAAGAAGTTTGAAGGCAGACTGGACTCAAGAGCCAAGGACCATCCATGAAAGAAAACATTGTTCTCCTTCTATATTTTTTTTGGCTCTCAATGGGGAAAGGTAAATAAAATACCCACGTATTGCCCAAAAATTATATCACCTCTCCAGAATATTGTTCAACTGAAGATTGGCAGGACATAAAAAAAAATGTCATGAAATGTAAAATATGGAGCAAAGGGTTTAGTCTGCTTCTCATTTTATTTTTAATTGTACGTGAGCTGAGTCCGTGTGTGGAACTAACACTTAAGAAACACTTAATACTGCACTTACATCAGGAAACATTTGTCAGTGGTCTGTGTGACAAATCAGTAACAGATTTTACTTTCGATTCCGTGGTGAAGATTTGTGAAAGGTTTGGGATGGCGAAGCCTGAAACCTTCATCTGTACCTTTAAAGACCATCATCCCCTTTCTTTCCTTGCTCCGATTTTCAGATGCTTTCACCCTTCGCCACTGGGTCAAAAGGTCATTATCACATGTTCAGATATGTCTGGGCGGCACAGTTAGTGCAATGCGGTCACAGCGCCAGTGATATGGGTTCAAATGTGGCGCTGTCTGTAAGGAGTTTGTATGTTCTCCCTGTGTCTGTGCAGGTTTTCCTCTGGGTGCTGCGGTTTTCCTCCCACCCTTCAAAACTTATGGGGTTTGTAGGTTTATTGAGTGTAATTGGGCAGCATAGAATGGTGAGCAAGAATGGCTTCTTACTGTACTGTGTGTCTCAATTTAAAATAAAAACTAAATTAAAGTGAAAAGCTCTGTTTGTGACCTATCCGGGCAGATCGCCCCATGCAGAAGGTAGTGTAACCACAATTAACAAACAAATGAAATAAATACAACAACCTTTTTTATCTTGACATATTGTGGGGCTCCTGTAACAGCACCGTTGCCACTGGTGCAGACCAGGGAGAGCAGGGAGTGGAGCCATGGCACAGCTCCGCGTGGTCCTAATACTGTCAGCCCCATATGGGCTTTAAACAGCCTGTTAAAGGAGTCAATGGTGCTTATAAGCAAAATCCTGCAACCGCAGAGGTCCAGTTTGCTTTTAGCTATCTATGGGCAATGGGGCTGAGTGGGAGAATGGATCACCTCATGATTAAATGGTGGGGCAGACTCGATAGACTGAACAGCCTATTTCTGCTCCTGTGTCTTATGGTCTAATGTGACAAACAGTAAAAAAGCACCGAAATGCTGGAGGAGCTCAGCTGGTCTTTCAGCGTCCATCGGAGACGAAAATATATTGCTGACGTTCCTTCAGGGAATAAACAGAATGAACACAAAGCAGGAAACGTTTATATTTTTATCTTCTCTGGACGCTGAAAGGCCAGATGATCTCCTCTAACCTTTCGGTGTTTTTACTACAATCACAGTGTCTTCAGACTTCCACGTTTCACTTTATGTTAGAGATAACCTGTTTGTCTACTCCGTTCGTATTCTTTCTTTGGCTAGGCTTCGCGGACGAAGATTTATGGAGGGGGTAAAAAGTCCACGTCAGCTGCAGGCTCGTTTGTGGCTGACAAGTCCGATGCGGGACAGGCAGACACGATTGCAGCGGTTGCAGGGGAAAATTGGTTGGTTGGGGTTGGGTGTTGGGTTTTTCCTCCTTTGCCTTTTGTCAGTGAGGTGGGCTCTGCGGTCTTCTTCAAAGGAGGTTGCTGCCCGCCAAACTGTGAGGCGCCAAGATGCACGGTTTGAGGCGTTATCAGCCCACTGGCGGTGGTCAATGTGGCAGGCACCAAGAGATTTCTTTAGGCAGTCCTTGTACCTTTTCTTTGGTGCACCTCTGTCACGGTGGCCAGTGGAGAGCTCGCCATATAACACGATCTTGGGAAGGCGATGGTCCTCCATTCTGGAGACGTGACCCATCCAGCGCAGCTGGATCTTCAGCAGCGTGGACTCGATGCTGTCGGCCTCTGCCATCTCGAGTACTTCGACGTTAGGGGTGTAAGCGCTCCAATGGATGTTGAGGATGGAGCGGAGACAACGCTGGTGGAAGCGTTCTAGGAGCCGTAGGTGGTGCCGGTAGAGGACCCATGATTCGGAGCCGAACAGGAGTGTGGTTATGACAACGGCTCTGTATACGCTTATCTTTGTGAGGTTTTTCAGTTGGTTGTTTTTCCAGACTCTTTTGTGTAGTCTTCCAAAGGCGCTATTTGCCTTGGCGAGTCTGTTGTCTATCTCATTGTCGATCCTTGCATCTGATGAAATGGTGCAGCCGAGATAGGTAAACTGGTTGACCGTTTTGAGTTTTGTGTGCCCGATGGAGATGTGGGGGGGCTGGTAGTCATGGTGGGGAGCTGGCTGATGGAGGACCTCAGTTTTCTTCAGGCTGACTTCCAGGCCAAACATTTTGGCAGTTTCCGCAAAGTAGGACGTCAAGCGCTGAAGAGCTGGCTCTGAATGGGACCCCAAGTCCAAAGCCCGCTGCGCAGCTCAGACGGCAAAGTCCTCCTCAGCGACAAGATCTCCATCCTCAACCGATGGTCAGAACACTTCCAATCTCTTTTCAGTGCCAACCGCTCAGTCCAAAATTCCGCCCTGCTCCAGCTCCCTCAACAGCCCCTAAGGCTAGAGCTGGATGAGGTTCCCACCCTGGATGAGACATATAAGGCAATCGAACAACTGAAAAGTGGCAAAGCAGCAGGTATGGATGGAATCCCCCCAGAAGTCTGGAAGGCTGGCGGCAAAACTCTGCATGCCAAACTGCATGAGTTTTTCAAGCTTTGTTGGGACCAAGGTAAACTGCCTCAGGATCTTCGTGATGCCACCATCATCACCCTGTACAAAAACAAAGGCGAGAAATCAGACTGCTCAAACTACAGGGGAATCACGTTGCTCTCCATTGCAGGCAAAATCTTCGCTAGGATTCTACTAAATAGAATAATACCTAGTGTCGCCGAGAATATTCTCCGTTCGTATTAGGTATTAGGTATATAACTTCTCTGGGCCGCCAAGTATTTTCAGGAGTCATTTGGGATGCTGCATTTGGTCACAAGTGTGAACCATTCTCCTCTGTCTGCCTGGTAACCCTGCCGTGACAGAGCTCGGAGTGGATTCCTGACCTTCAACCCTGTTGTTCATTCTTAACCAATTGCTAAAATGGCCCTAACAGGATGTCTGGCGATAGGGAGTAAATGTTGGCCTCACCAGCAGCCACACATCCCACGCAGGCCTGGATTAACCATTAAGCAAAATAAGCACATGCTGAGGGCACAAAGGGAAGGGGGACACCACAGAGTTTTATCTCAGTGCCGGATTCACCATGAACTAGGGCTCCACAAAAAAGGGGGCTCCATAATAAATGAAAAAAAAAACATATACAGTAGAAACAGGTTATATTTAATATACCGCTGCAACTGTGTCTGCCTGTCCCGCATCGGACTTGTCAGCCACAAATGAGCCTGCAGCTGACGTGGACTTTTACCCCCTCCATAAATCTTCGTCCGCGAAGCCAAGCCAAAGAAAGAATATAGTTGTAGGGACCGGCCTGGAAGAAAACTGAATTTTTTATCTATTATTTCACATTCGGCATTGACCGAGGCTTAGTGTCTTGCCAGTTCGACAATGGAAGGGTTGAGGGGGATCCATTGTTGCGCTGTGCTTTGGGCATTAGTTGGCGTTAATCCGGTCCCGATCTCATGAATGAATCAAGGAAAGATGATCAGGTTGATAATTTGAGATCTCGGTTCTGGCGAGTTCCCATCGTTGTTCCCCAACAGAAAGCAGGGGAAATATCCTGTGCTCCACAACAATAATGAGGTAGTTAAATGAATGGAATGTGTGACCAATTGGCGAGGATGTGTGGGCCCAGTTTGCTTTTAGCTATGTATGACCAATCACATAAACATTCAAATTGAGCGTCAATTAAACTTAAATGCACAATATATCACAGGAAGCATTTTTTATACAAAGCCCTTCACTGAAGTATTACTTTCCACACTCGAAGTGATTTAACATAAGTTAAAACATGTACATGTCACAACTGATGGAATTAAAACATTATTTTTTTACACAATAAAGCACATAGTGAAGATATTGTTTTTTTTAAAAAAACATTAATAGAGTTGGTTCTTCAACGTTTTCTCTGAGGAGTTTAATAGCACTCTTGGGTTTCAGTAATTCCAATCGGTGGTACAACTGCTTTCACAGTTCCAGCATCCTGGTTCGATCCTGACCTCCAGTGTTGATTTTAATGGTAGAAGAGGGGACCTGGTGAATGCAGATTGGGAGCAGATGCTTGTGGGCAAAATGAAGGTTGTGAATGCAGCTCAGGCCATCGTAAGTTTCCTACCCCCACATATCTTCTCGCTGCACCTAGACCTCAGAGAAGCAGCCAACGTATTAGAAACAGCTCATCCCCATCCCGGTCACACTCTCTTCCTCTCCCCCCCCCCGAGTGTGAGGGTCATACCCCACCGGGTTCAAGGACCATCTCTTTCCTGCTGTTATCAGACTCCTGAATGAAGCCCATGGTGGTAACATGTGCTGGCTTTGCTCTGTGCAATTGTTCTCTCTCTCTCTCTCTCTCTCTCTCTCTCTCTCTCTCTCTCTCTCTCTCTCTCTCTCCTTTCCGCAACCCCATACTGTGTCATACTTACTGCACTCATTGAACAGTGCAGGCCCTTCAGCCCACAGCATTGTGCCAACCTACTAAATTACTCTAATAACTGCCAAGAATTTCCCTGCTGCATCATACTCCAAATTTCTCTGAAGTATGTGCCATTCAGCCCACAAGTCTGTGCTGCCCAATTATACTCAATCGACCCACAACCCTCAGTATGTTTTGAGCAGCGGGAGGAAACGGAAGCACCCGAAGGAAACCCAGGCAGACATGGGGAGAATGTACAAAGTCTTACAGGCTGCAGTGAAATTGAAAACTTCTTTCCTTCAGGTCACCACAGAGTTCCTTTCTGCTTCTCCTAATCCAAGGGAAACACCAGACAGTCAGTCCGCTCCTTTGACCAGGCCGTCTTTCAAAGCTTGCCAGCGTGTCCCTCTGGAATCAATGTCTGTGTCTCTCCTTTCTCTCTCTCACTCCCTCCCACTCTGAGAGCAAAGCTATTCTGCCTCCTGCCTGCAAAGATCACATGCTCTTCCAGACAGCAAACTGTTTTTCAGAAAAAGCTGCTGCTGTAGGCTGCTACATGGTTGCCTTTTGCAAATAGCAGTCCCTTGCAAAAACTTCTGCAAAGATTCTGTGTTTTAGTGTTTGTGTGTGACCTGCTCTAACAAACCTTTCCCAATTTATCTCCCAAACACCTCTATATACTCTGTCACAGCTGGCCAAGTTCACAACTCGCTAGACTTTTCCTGTCGATGCATCTCTTCGACCTCCACAGATGTTGTCTGATGTTTGCTTCAGATCACCTGTGAGTTCAGGTAAGTGACAAAATTGGCTTGATTTGGAGATAATAAAGTTTAATTCTCACCAGGTCAGAATCAGAATTTACTGTCATGAACAAGTCACGAAATTTGTGGCTTTGTGGCAGTATCACAGTACAAACGTTTGTGTAAAACTACCTTACAAAAAGAAATAGAAATAATGGACGAAAAGTCAAAGTCGGGCAGTGTCTTTGGCTCATTGATTATTCAGGCATTGGGGAAGAAGCCATCCTTGTGCCACTGAGTGCTCATCTTCAGGCTCCTGTACCTTTTTCCCTGATGATAGCAGAGTGAAGAGGACATGCCCTGGGTGGTGGGGATGCGTGAAGATAGAGGCTGCTTTCTTAAGACCCTGTCTTAGGTTGATGACCTCAATGGAGTAAAGTTTGCTGCCCGTGATGTCGCGGGGTGAGATAACAACCCTCTGGAGTATTTTCTTGTCCTGTGCATTGGCACCTCCATACCAGGCAGTGATTCAACCGGCCAGAATGCGCTCCACGATACTCTTGAAGAACTTTTCAAGAGTCTTTGGTGGCATACCAAATCCCCACAAATTTCTCACAAAGTATAGCTGCTGGCAAGGCTTCTTCATGATTGCATCGGGGTGGATGCTCCCGGACACCCAGGAATTTTAAGTTCTTCACCTTCTCCTCTGCTGACCCCCTCAATGAGGACTGGATCACGTTCTCCTGATTTCCTCCTGGAGTCCACAATCATCTTGGTTTCGCTAATGGTGAAAAATCTGACAAGCTCTTGGCCAATCAATTGAAGGGAATTGCTGCTAAGAGACACATTACTAAAATCTGGATTGATAAATAGTAATATTACTACAGAACGTTTGAAAAAAAATGACACATTCAGGGAATTCTATTCTCAGCTCTATACCTCTGAGTCTATTTAATTATAACACTAATTATTTTTTTAGACAGTTTAAATATTCCCACACTTTCTTAGAATAATTGTTTAAATTTGAAAAAAACCTATTCCACAAGAGTAAATTATTTTGGCTATCTCTTTATTGCAGTCAGGTAAAACTCCAGGACCAGATGGGTATCCTGCAGAGTTTTTCAAATCCTTTTCTAAATTGCTTGTGCCCCACTGAAGTTCTGTGTTAGCAGGGAAATCTTTTAATGAAACTCAGAGCAATAAAGGGAAAAGATCCAATTGAATTGTCCTCTTATAGAATGATCTCTTTATTGAATATTGATTTGAAGATCTTGGCTAAAGTTATGGTGAGAGAACATTTTACTTTCAATTATTTTGGAAGATCAGATTGGTTTTATTAAAAGTTGATATTTTTATTTTAATATATGTCATTTATTGGATATTTAAATTCTCCTGTACTAACATAGAGTCTAACTCTGAGTATCCAAAATCGGATTCACTGAAATCCTCATTTATCCAAACATTTTTCAGAGCTGAACTGACCGGAGACATCGGGCTCCCAGCGCCGGCAGCAGTGCAGTGGACCTCGTGCTCCCGGTGCTGGAAGCAGTGGACCTCAGGCTACCAATGGCGACAGCAGAAGACCTCGGGCTCCCGGCAGCAGTGGGGACCTCAAGCTTCCGGGCAGGAGTGGGAACCTTGGGCTCCCGGCGTGAGCATGGCCTCAGTGGGGAAGTGTCGGTGATCGGTGGTGGCCGGTATTTTTTTGGTGAGAATTAAACTTTATTTTAATGCTTAAAAAGACTTTCCCTTTTTGTTTGTTGTTGTATAAACAATGTTACAAGTGATTTGCGGATACTGGGCTGCTTTATAAAATGACCGGTTCTCCGAAAAAAAGCGTTTATCCAAAATGGGCCCAGTCCCAACCATTTTGGATAATCGGAGTTGTACCCTATTCTAATTTTTCTTTTAAGTTTGTTAAAGATCAATTACTTATCTTGGTTTTACATAATAAGCATTAGGTATAGGGGAAATTTCTCTGCTTTACTTAAGCGCATGAAACTCTTCAATGAAATGGTGACCCTCTTTGATGGTCATATTAATTCTATTAAAATGAACATTTTACCTACATTTTTGTATCTTTTCCAGACCATACCAACTTTTATTCCTAAGTTGTTTTTTTTTGGCTCACATGACTCACTTATATCATCTTACACATGGTAAGGAACACGCCCCTATTTAAATAAAGCTCATCTTCCAAAGTTTGGCGCTTCCTAATCTCAGATTTTATTATTGGATGGTCAAGATACGAAACCTTACTTTCTTGTTGGAATTTCATAATTGAGTTGACCACCCACCAAAACTGTTTCTATCTCAGCTTTGCTTGGGTCCTTGCTTTCCTTTGTTTTCATACAAGTTCATTGACAATCCGGTTGCTTAATACCATTTGAGAAAATGGGTGCATTTTAGAAGAAAATTTGAATTTTTGGGGGCAAAATTAGAGCACATGGTATTGGGGGTAGGGTACTAACATGGATAGAAAATTGGTTGGCAGACAGGAAACAAAGAGCAGGGATTAATGGGTCCCTTTCAGAATGGCAGGCAGTGACTAGTGGGGTACCGCAAGGCTCCGTATTGGGTTTGCAGCTATTTACTCTATACATTAATGATGTATATAGATGAAGGGATTAAAAGTGACATTAGCACATTTGTAGATGAGACAAAGCTGGGAGGCAGTGTGAAATGTGAGGAGGATGTTATGAGAAAGGTGACTTGGACAGGTTAGGTGAGTGGGCAGATGCAGTTTAATGTGGATAAATGTGAAGTAGCATGACAGGAAGGCAGATTACTACCTGAATGGTGTCAAGTTAGGAAAAGGGGAAGTGCAGCGAGATCTAATTGTACTTGTTCATCAGCCACTGAATGTAAGCATGCAGGTTCAGCAGGAAGTGAAGAAAGCTAATGGCATGTTGGCCTTCATATCAAGGGGAGTTGAGCAGAGGGATCCTTCTGCAGTGGTACAGGGCCCTGGTGAGACCACACCTGGAGTATTGTGTTCAGTTTTGGGTTCCAGGCTTGAGGAAGGAAATTCTTGCTATTGAGGAAGTGCAGTGTAGGTTCACAAGGTTAATTCCCGGGATAGCAGGACTGTTGAAAGATTGGAGTGACTGGGCCTGTATTATGACAGTATTTAGAGGTGGCTTGGGAGGAATTGTTAGAGCAGTTTGCACACAAACATTTTAAAACACAGAATATTTGCAGAACTTTTGCAGGAGGCAACAAAATATCGACAGCAGCTTGTCTGGGAGGGCATGTGATCTTTGCAGGCAGAGGGGAACAGTTTTGTTCTCAGAGAGGGAGGGTGTGATACACAGAGAGAGAGAAGACAGAAATCATTTCCAGAAGGACAAAGCTGGCAAACTTTGGAAGGCTGCCTGGTCGAAGGTGAAGACTGGCGGCGTGAAAGGTGACCTGAAAGAAAGAGGATCATCTGGAGAGCCCTGAAGGGGGAAAGTTTCGTCAGCAAGAATGATTGAGAAGGAATCAGTTGTGGATGTCCTGGAAAAGGAATCTCTCTCTGAAAACCATCAAGAACCCTCCTGAGTGGTAACCATTGCCTGTTAAGCACCAAAGACTGGTGAACTTAGTTAATGCTAACTTCTGTGCACAGAACAAGAATTGCCCACAACCAGTGAGATTGGACTGTGATCCAAAGAACTTTTCTAATCTTAAATCTACATTACACACACACCTTAGTGTTAGAGGGGGGGGATTGAGTAGTTAGGTAGGTTAGTTAAATAAGTTAAGTAGGCAGTTAAAGTCTAATTCTGTTTTCTTGTTCAATTATGATTAAAAACAACTTTTGTTTAAGTAACCCTGTGTTGTGGTGCATATCTAATGCTGCTGGTTTCTGGGGTCTTCTGGACTCCGTAACAATATACACCGGAATTTAGAAGGATGAGAGGAAATCTGATGGAAACATTTAAGATTATTAAAGATTTGGACATGGTAGAGGCGGGAAACATGTTGGGGGAGTCCAGAACCAGAGGCCAGAGTTGAAGAATAAGCGGTAGGCCATTTAGAACAGAGTTGAGGAAGAACTTTTTCACCCAGAGAGTTGTGGATCTGTGGAATGCTCTGCCTCAGAAGGCAGTAGAGGCCAGTTCTCTGGATGCTTTAAAGGAGGAATTAGATAGAGGTCTAAAGGGTAATGGAGTCAAGGGATGTGGGGAGAAGGCAGGAACGGGGAACTGATTGTGGATGATCAGCCATGATTACAGCAAATGGCTCAAAGGGCCGAATGGCCAACTCCTGCACCTATTGTCCATTATCAAGGACATCTACAAAGGGTGGAGTCTTAAGAAAGTCACCTCTATTCTCATGAACACTCACCACCCGGGCCATGCCCTCTTCACGCTCTACCATCATCAGGAAGGAGGTGGAGGACCCAGAAGCCGAACACCAACGGTACAAAAAACCATCGGTTTTCTGAATGGACAATGAACGAGGGACACCACCTCACTTTCTCTTCTTTTACCACTAATTCATTAACGTATTTTAAATGTAATTTATAGCAATACTTGCAGCTGTGATGCTGCCACAAAACAATGAATTCTGGGGCATATTCATGATTATTCTTGCTGTGCTTTTTTTTTTGTTCTTTAGAACATCCCATAATTGTGTTGTACAAACTCATTATTACTGAAAAATGAAGAAAGATATTTTAAAAAGAAGAAAGAAGTTTGCTCGTTTGATCACCAGTATGTTTTAGATGCGTTTTCTGGTCTCACTTCTACCACAATCCTGAGCAGTCCATTAGAGTGGTGAAGAAGAGAAATAAAACTGAAAACTATTTCATTGTGGTGCTTGCAGGAGCTGAAGGAAATCACTGCGGCCACACCGAAGGTCATTAACAGACGGTCTTTATTCAAATTCAGCGCGCCCCCTTTAAGGGCAGCATGAGCTCAGTCACCTGGTGCAATGTGACGTCATAATTGCTGCCCAGGGTGGGCGCTGGAAGGGATGCTGGAGTCAGAGAGAAACCTCTGATGACGCCATTTCCCCATGGATGTCCCGCCAACCTGGTCATACAAGTGGGGCCGGTTCACCATGAGGATGTGCGTCGCCACATCATATTAATTCCCAGTGTTTGACATCACAGGTAAGGCTAAGCTATATAGACCTGTGTAGAGGTAAATGAGGGCACTATTGTCATGTTTAGAGACATGTTGATGGGTACATGGATAGGAAAAACTCAGAGGAATATGGGCTGAATGCAGGTAAATGGGACTGGATTGGGTAGACAACCTGGTCACATGGACCAGTTATGCCGAAGGGCCCCTTTAAAAGTTCTATGACAACATGAAGTGTATTTATTCTTGAATTGTTTCAGAGAAGAGTCAGGCATCAGCCACATTGGTCAGAATTTGATCTCCATCTGGAAATATCATGGTTAGTTTCTTTGTCTCACAGATTTCAGATTTTTGAATTCAGATTTCAGGTTTCTGATTTCAGATTTCAAGTTTCAGATTTCAGGTTTCAGGTTTCAGATTTCAGATTTCAGGTTTCAGATTTCAGATTTCAAGTTTCAGATTTCAGGTTTCAGGTTTCTGAATTCAGATTTCAAGTTTCAGATTTCAGGTTTCAGGCTTCAGATTTCAGGTTTCATATTTCAGATTTCAAGTTTCAGGTTTCAGGCTTCAGATTTCAGATTTATTTGTCAGAGTACATACATGACATCACATGAAACCCTGAGATTAATTTTCCTGCCACTAAGACAGAATTACCACTTATTGGTAGTGGAAAAAAATAACTCCACATGACGTTCACATGTAAACAAATAAAGAAATGTAAATAAATGATACAGAGAGGAATAAAAACAAACAATAAAATGCAATGGTAAGAATTCATAAATGAGTCCTTGATTGAGTTTGTCATTGAGGAGTCTGATGGTGGAGGGGTAGCAGCTGTTCCTGAACCTGGTGGAGTGAGTCTTGTGGCACCTACACCTCTTTCCTGATGGCAGAAGTGAGAACAGAGCTCGTGCTGGATGATGGCAATGTTCTCTGCAGATGTTCTCGATGGTGAGGAGGGTTTTGTCTGTGATGACCTGGGCTGTGTCTAGTACCTTGTGCGGGGCTTCATGGTCTGGGGTACCAGATTGTGATGCAGCTGGTCAGCACACTTTCCACAACACATCTGTGGAAATTTGGCAGGGTTTCTGATGTCATACCAAACCTCTGTAAACTCCTGTGGAAGTAGAGGCTCTGACGTGCTTTCTTCACAATGCCATTAGTGTGTTGGGTTCTAGAGATTCCAGAGATTCCCAGCAGTTGTTTTGGAGCTGCTATTCTCTAACCTGCCTCCTGCCAAATTTCTAACAAAGGTACAAACATCCAAGAAACTTGCTGGGCCAAAACTTTTATCCAACCATCCAATTGCCCTCTGCAGCAAGGGTCTGGCAGTTGAAGCACAATATTGATAAATGCAAGGTTATCCATTTTGGAAGGAAAAAATAGTTGATCAGATTATAATTTAAATGATTGAAGATTTCAGCATGTAGTTTTGCAGGGTGTCCTGGGAGTGCATGTGCATGGATCGCAAAATGTTGGTTTGCAGATGCAGCAAGTAATCAAGAAAGCACATCGGATGTTGGTCTTCATTGCCAGAGGGGAAGGTATTATATTTCAGGCTTCTCTACCTTCAACCTGAAGGGAGTCGTGAGTAGATTACATGACCAGGTTGATGGGATCCTTGATAATACTGGCTGATCTACAGAGGTAATGCCTTATGTAGATGTCTACAATGGATCAGGGGAGGGGGAAGAAGGGAGTCAGTGAACTTGGCTAGCTTTTCTACTTTGTGTAAACAGCTACATTGTATGTGTGTGTGTGTGTGTGTGTGTGTGTGTGTGTGTGTGTGTGTGTGTGTGTGTGTGTGTGTGTGTGTGTGTGTGTTTTCTGCATATTTGTGTCTGTATGTGTTTGTGTCTGTGTGTGTGCGCCTGCATGCACATGTGTGTTTGTGCATGTGTGAGACTGTCTGCCTCTTTGTGTGTGTGTTTCTGCATATGTGTGTATGTACATGTTTGTGTCTGTGTATGTGTGTGTGTGTGACTGCATGTACATGTATGAGTCTGTTTGCCTCAGTGTGTGTGTGTGTTTCTGCATATGTGTGTGTGTGTGTGTGTGTGTGTGTGTGTGTGTGTGTGTGTGTGTGTGTGTGTGTGCGTGTGTGCGTGTGCGCGCGCGCACGCGCGCTCTTTGCAATGGGATTCATTAACCTGTTCATTAGCTCTGTTTCTGAGCCCTCAACATCAGCAGGAGTGGATCATCCATTGTGGCTAGACGACACGGTTAAATACCTTGCTCATCCTGAACATGTGTTGAAGTCATTCGGACAAGGCTGATGAACAGTGTAGCAAAGAAACAAACCTTTCTCAAGTCTGAAATGTCAGTTACATACCTTTATCTTCGCTGTGAAAAGGACACTGTTTGACCTGCTGAGTTTCTCCAGCGTTGTCCTTTTACTTCAACCACGATATCTGCAGATTTTCATGTTCTACTTCCAGCCTTTTTCAAGTGACTGGTCGATGAGAGTAAATGGCCTCAGTTACCCAGAAACCTGGTAAAATTGCTTCTCTCCACCTTGCCTTCCAACTCTGTACCATTTTTAAGGCATTATACAGTGCTATTCTTGTCTAATAAACATTTATTGACCTAAAGGTTTGAGCTATGAAGATAAATTGCACAGAATAGCCTTCCCCTCTCTTGAGAATACAGGATTGTGATCTAATTGATGTATTTAACAATTATTAAAGCATTTGCAAAGGTTGATGGAGAGGAACTATTTCCTCCGGTGGACGGAGTCCAGGGGAAGGGAAAGAGGAAATGAGGGGAAGCAGAGATCTCAGGAAGGATCTGTTCACACGAGGGATAGTGGAATCTGTGGCACTCCCCTTTGCAAAATCCTTAGATGTCGGGGGAGGGTCACTTGAACATTTCAGAACTGGGGTTGCGACTTGTAAGAAAGGCTTTGGCAAAGTATCTTTGTCTTCTTTTGTGGGTTCTAGAGTGACTAATAAGATTTATGTGAGAACTGCAGGTTGTTCCAAGAATGGGGCAGAAGGTGCAGTGAGATTAGGAGGGGTGGAGTGCGTACTTTTTTTTTCTGTGTGCTCCCAGTGCATGAACTACTTTGTGAGCAGGGGTCCCCAGGAGTCAGGAGGCAAGGTGCATGTAGTCAAGGAGAACTAGAATGCATCCTTGAAACTCTATCCACCCGATAACCTAACCAAAGAACACAGAACATTACAGCACAGTATCCACCCCTCAGCCCTCGGTGTCGAGCCGACCCATGTAAACCTACTCTACGTCAATCGAACTCTTCCCCACCACACCCTGATTTTCCATATAAAATTGTCTTTCAAATGTCCCAATTATACCAGCCTCCACCACCACCCATGGCAATGCATTCCAGGCACCTGCCACTCTCTGTGTAAAATATTTAAATTATTTGTAATTTAGACATACAACACGGTAGCAGGCTATTTCAGCCAACGAGCTTGTGTCACCCAATTACCCCCCTAAAATGATCTACACCCCTGGTATGTACTGAATGGTGGGAGGAAAAAGGAGCACTCAGAGGCAATCCATGCAGACATGGGGAGAATATACAAACTCCTTACAGCCAGCGTAGGATTTGAACCCCAGTCCCGATCTCTGGTGCTGTAATACCATTGCGCTAACCGGGCTGCCAAGACTACTTGGCAGCAACAACCATTTACCTCTCATGTCTCCCTTAAACTTTGCTATACTCACCTTATACAGAGGTCCTGGGAAATAGGTGCTGTCTCTCCCCTCTACCTGAGCCCCTCATAATCTTATCTTCCTCCATTAAGTCAATTCTCGTTCTTCATCACCCCAAAGCGAAAAGCCTTGCTTCATGTGACAGGTTCTTCAATCCAAGCAACATCCTGGGAAATCTCCTCTGCAGTTTCTCCAAAACATCTACATCCTTCCCGTAATGAGGTGATCAGAACTGAACACAATATTCCAAGTGCGGTGTAGATAGAGTTTCATCGAGACGCAACATTACTTCACGGCTCTTGAAGTCAATCCCCTGTCTAATGAAGGCCAACACAACAGATACATTCTTAACCATCCTATCAACTTGTGCGACTACTTTGAGAGGGATCCATGCACCTGGATCTCAAGATCCTTCTGTTCCTCTACATTGTTAAGAATCCTACTGTTAACCACGTCTTCCATCTTTAAGTTCAACCTTCCAAAGTGCATCTCTTACACTTATCCAGATTAAACTCCATCTCCCACTTCTCTGCCTGCAGGGAACTGGGATTCACTGGTAGGATGTTGTGTTGATGGCTGGCCCCGCCTCCTGGCTCCGCCCCCATCTGCTCACATATAACCCTGGTTTCCCACCTAAACCCAGAACCCTTCTGAAGACTACTGTGAAACCTTACCCCTAGTTATAAGCTAATATAAGCGTTTGTTCTCCTTCCAGTCGTGAGAGCTTTTATTCACGCTACACCGCCCAACTTTGCATCACATGGTAGAGCTTGGAAGAGAGGCTCAGAGTCTTGTATTGTGCATGCAAACAACGGAAACCAAGCTGAGTGGATGGAGCACCACTGTTAAGTCAGATCAAGTCAATTTTATTGTCTTCTGATTGCACAAGTACAATTCAACGAAGCTGCGTTCTCCGGTCCTCGGTGCAAAACACACAGACACACAACCAGACATAACACACATCTGCAGGACAAGTATTCATCTGTACAAATAACTAAATGCATTTTTATAGGAGGCTCCGATGGCTCAGTGGTTAGAGCACTGGCCTTGTAAACCAGGGGTTGCGAGTACGTTCCTCGCTGGGGCCTCATTTCAATTTCGTGTATCACATGATTAATGGAACCTTTACCTTGTTGCGTGCGTGCAGAGTCATTTGTGAATGTGGGGTTCTCTCATTAACCTCTTCATTACCTCCGTTTCTGAGCCCTCAGCGTCAGTAGAAGTGAATCGTCCATCGTGGCCAGACGACGAGGTTAAATATCTCGTTCTTTCTTGGGAAGAAGGTGCTCCTCAGCCTGGTGATGCCGGCTCCTGTATCTCTTTCCTGATGGGAGCAGCTGAAAGATACAGTGAGACACAGTGCCCACTTATGATATGATGGGGTAGACTGATGGAATATACCCACCATCTGCACAGCCTGCACTGGATCTCAGCTGCCGATGAGGAAGAAAGGGCCAGACTTGTCAGCCAGCAGGACAAAGGGGGAAAGAGGGAGTGTCGCATTCTGGAAGAACAAACCAAAATAGGATCCACATTGTAAATGTCCTTTATACAAGGAGTGCAGTAGAACAGAGGGATATTGGAATACAGATACAAAATTCCTTGAAAGTGGCATCACAGGTAGATAGGGTCATAAAGAAGGAACTAAGTTACAGGGAAAGGTTAAGCAGGATAGGACTTTATTCCCAGGAGCATAGAATAATGAGGGGAGATTTGATGGAGACATTCAAAATTATCGTGGGTAAAGATAGAGTAATTGCAAGCAGGTGAAGTGAGATACAAACCAGAGGATATGGGTTCAGGGCAAAAGGTTTAAGGGGAACATTCGGGGGAACTTCAAGTGGAACGAGCTGTCATCTGAAATGGTGAATGCGGGCTCAATTTTAACATTGAAGAAAAAATTTGGACAGATACATGAATGGGAAGAGAATGGAGGGATCGGGACTGGGTCCACGTCAGTGGGACATGACTCAATAATAGTTTGGCACCGACTGGAGGGCCCGAAAGTCCTATTTCAGTGCTGTGATGTTCTAAGGTGAAGAGACCAGTGTATTCACGTCAACGCAACTTTCTCACCTCTCTCCACGTGTGAGATGTAAGGTGTAAGAATGCAACTGAATATCCAGCTGTAATTAAGCGCAGCACATCCTGAGACAGGAGGGCACTTTCTTGGCAAACAAGCAAGCCAAAATTATGCAGTACGAGTCACAGAGGTATTGGAGAGATGTGCACCTCATGCATTTCCATGCATAATTAACAACTCAGTGCTTTTTCTCCCCTCCGAACAAAGAAAGTTATGACTAGCTGGGTTGGCCAGATGTTTAGCAATGTCCTGATCCACACGATGCCAAGAGTCAGCCAGAATTAAACATTTAATTGGCTTTTATTTCTGTTTTCAGACTTGAGTGTGCACTCTGGCTCATTTGTCTGCAGGGATGGGTGGACAATCTGTGACGTGGCCAACCCAAGGTCACTGTCACATTCTGCTACCTGACAACAGAGAGGCATTCTTGGGGGGGGAGGGTGGTGGGGTCAGCGTGGTGATGAAACACGTGCATACAAAACAATCCAAACCACACGGTGTTATCACATTGCCTTAAAAATATGTCGGCGCTCTGGAGCTGCCAGCAGAGTTGCGGACCTGCGGGGAAGAGAGAGGGCACTCCTCTGCAGGGCCCAACTGCCCAGTTTGACTGCCATCAGCTCCATACAGGCTTTAAACAGCCTGTTAAAGAAGCCAACAGTGGTTTATTTTAAAATCCGGTGATTGTGGGGTCTGGGCCAAAGACGGCGGCACCTGTGTAAGGCACTGGCCACAAAGGGTTGCAGACTCTGGGGAAGCAGAGGACTGGCCCAGGGCATCAGAAAACGGGGAGACCTCCCTCCCCCCATCACCCCCATTTAGGCAGGAGTAGCAGAGGAGACGACCCACGGGATGGTGACAATTCCAGAAGCCCAGCAAGGGGCTCTGAGCCTGAAGGCCACACAGGCAGTGGGCTGTCGGTGGCTCGAGGCAAGAAACCCATGAAAGCTGTGGGTTGCTGGTGACTGGCTCTAGTCTGGCTGAAGGGGTACCAGGTATCGAAACCAGGGCTCACAAAGCTATCGAGGGTGCTGGAAGCTTCCTGTTTGTGTCAGAGGTTTGCATCTGGAACTCAGGTTAATGGAGCACTGGAGGTAACTCCATGGACATGCAATGAATCCAGAGGGAACTCCTTTGCTTCTCTTTTTTCATTCAGGAAAAGTTGGATAGGTGCATGGATGTGAGGGGATTGGAGGGTTATGGGCAGGGTGCAGGTAGGTGGGATTAGAGGCAATCATTTAGATCGGTACGGACTAGAGGGGCCGAGATGGCCTGTTCCTGTACTGTAATTGTTATATGTTTATTACCTGAAATTGTGAAATACAATGTTCATCCCCTTGAGCTCTGAAGGCCAGTTGGAATATGAGGTGTTGTTCCACTGTGGAGCACCTACTTAGCGATCATCAAGAATTGTAAGTTCACTGAGACCCTCTGGAACTCCTAACACAACGGCTGCCGAACTGAGCTCTAGTGTTGGTAGCCCTCCCTAAGGAGCCCCCCCACGCCACTGCCACTGACCGAAACACTAACCCCGTCCGTCTACCCCCCAGATCTCCTAATGCCTTGGCTGCCAACTCAAGCCTTGACCTCCACCACCCACCTGTATGGATCTCCCAGCTTCACAGCCTCTCACCAGCACACCAACCCCAGCCACAGATCATGCGGAGCTCCTCACGCCACAGCTGCTCACTCCCACCCAGGCCTTGGCCGCGGACTCCACAGAGACTCCAACGCCAAGGCCACTCACCAGAACACCAACCCCATCCGTGGACCTCATGTTGTCCTCAATCCCACTGCCGTTCACCACAACACTGATCCCGAACCCCTACTCGCCAGAGCTCCTGATGCATCAACTGCTGAATCCAGCGCTGGACCTGCAGAAGAAGATGCTGAAGCCTCCCTCACCAACTTGCATCACTTAGCTCCTGACACAGACTCTAGAGTCCTGACCTCACATCTGGATCCATCTCACTTATCTTCCTCACTACTCCTTCCTTATCCTCCTACACCCCTCCCCATTCCATCCCCATCTCCCCTCCCTGCCCTCCTCTTCTCCCCTATCCCAACCCTTAGACCTTCATCTCTTCTAGCCTCTCTCTACCTACCCTCCCTACCCCCTCTCTGCCGACCACCCCCACATCCCCACTTCCCCTACCTCTGATCTTCCGCAGCCCACCCCCCACATTCCACCTCCACACTCAGACTTCCCCAACCTTTCTCCTCCCCCTTCCCCCAACACCTTCCGCAACACAGATTCCCATTTTAACCCCTGCTTGGTTTTTACACCCCTCTGACCTTCCTGTCTCTGAGACAGACAATCAGTCCTCAGTAGATGCCTCACCTTTGTCCACCCACACCTCAATGAGTTCCTTGTACACCACGATGCTGAACTTTTCTTCGGCTGCCTCTGCCTCTAGGCTCACTTCCATAACCTCGACTCTCCACCTACCACCACACCCAGGATCCTTTCTCCCACTTCAAGCCTTCTTCCTCTTCCTGGACACCTCGGCCTGGCCAGCTGTCTGTTCTAGACCTATTTTTTTCCAACTGTCATCGAGGCATCAACCTTCTCAACTTTACCACTCCTCCCCCTCTCATATACCTACCTCACCTCCTCAGAATGCTCTGCCCCTCACTCTCTCCACAACAAACCCAACCTCACCATCAAACCTGCCAACAAGGGGTGGTGCAGTTGGGGTCTGGCATATCTCCTCCTATTGACCCCTCCGGTGGGACCCCACAACTAAACATCAAGCTATTGTCTCCGAAACCATCTCCAATCTCATCACCTCTGATCACCTCCCTCCATGGCTACTAACTTCATTTCCTCCCACCTCTGCACTGCCCATTTCTATCTCTTACCCAAGATACACGAACCCAACCATCCGGGCAGAGCCATTGTTTCTGCCCACTCCTGCTCCACTTAACAAATTTCATCCTACCTTGACTCTATCCTTTCTCCCCTGGTCCAATCCCTCCCCACCTACATCCGCGATACCTCACATACCCTTCATCTCCTCACTGACTTCAGATTCTCTGAACTGGACCACCTCATCTTCACGATATTTGTCCAATCCCTTTATATCTCTATCCCCTGGAAGGTCTGAAAGCACTTCAGTTCTTCTTGGACTGAAGACCTGACCAGTCACCCTCTACCACCTCCCTCCTCCGCCTGACAGAACTTGTCCTCACTCTAAACAACATCTCCGATAACTCAACCCACTTCCTCCAACTCAAAGGAGTAGCCATGGGTGCCCACATCGATCCCAGCAATGCCTGCCTGTTTGTGGGCTTTGTGGAGCAATCCATGCTGCAAGCCGACACAGGCAAGACCCCTCACTTCTTCCACCGGTATATCAACTTCATCCACTTCGCGGACAACTTTTACCCCGACCTTAAACTCACCTGGTCCATCTCCGATAACCTGGATCTTTCTGTCTCCATCTCGGGAGACAAGCTTTCCACTGACATATTCTATAAATCCTCCAACTCCCACAGCTACTTGGACTACAATTGCTCACCCCCTTCCCTCAATTTCTCCACCTCTGCCGCATCTGTTCCCAAGATTAGGTCTTCTAGTCCAGAGCTTCTGAAATGTCCGCCTTCTTCCGCAAACATGGCTTCCCCTGCACCACTATCAGCTCCAGATGCATCCAACATAGATTTCCCATCATCCTCACCTACCACCCCACCAGCCTTCGCATCTAATACATCATCTTCTGGAATTTCCGGCACTTACTGCAGGATCCCATCACCAGACACGTCTTTCCTGCTCCTCCTCTCTCGGCCTTCCACGGGGACCGCTTCCTCCACGATAACTCATGCACTCATCCCTTCCCGCAGGAGGTGCAACACATGCGCCCACACCTCCTCCCTCACCATGGTCCAGGGTCCCAAAGACGCCTTTCATGTGAAGCAACACTCACCTGTACAGCCAGAGGACTTATTTACTGCATCCGGTGCACCCTTTGCGGCATTCTCTAGATCGGAGAAACTGGTTACAGTCTGGGAGATCTCTTTGCTCAGGACCTCTGCTCTGTTCACAAACACAGCAACCTCCCAGTGGCCAACCATTTAATTTCGGGTCACACTCTTCCGCTCACTTGTCTGTCCGTGGCCTTATGTATTGTCCCACCCTGACCACCCGCAGGATCAACACTTTATTTTCCGTTTGGGCACCCTCCAGCCAGATGACATGAACATTGACTTCACCGTTTTCTATTAAAACCTTCTTGCCTTTTTTCCCCCCTCCCGCCATTTCCTGCCTTTCCAGTTCTTTCGCTTACACAGCCCTACCACCCCCTCCCTCCCTCATTGCTGCTGTCTCCTCCCTCCCTTCTCCACCTATCATCTCAAGCCCTGCCACCCCCCACCCGCCCCCCCACTCTTATTCTGATGCTCGCAGGTATCTTCTCATACTTTGATGAAGGGCTCATGCCCAAGACAATGGTGGTCTCTGCCTTTGCTACATAAAGGACACTGTTTAACCTGCTGAACATCTATGATGAAATGGTATTGTACGTACTGGCCAGTACAGGCACGGACTGGCCCGCCTTCCTGATGACATCCTCTCCTAGACTCCTCCTTGGTCTCCTCCCCTGTGACCCAGGCCATAAAGGTCGAGTCACCTCTTCCTTCCCTGCTTGGACCCGGGCCAGCAAGCCTTGTGTGTAATAAAGCCTCTCGTTCCCCTCAGTCTCGTGATTATTGGGGCAACTGGTAGCGCCCAATGGCTTCTCCAGTATTTTGTCTTTTTAATTCTGTCCACAGAATTACCTTGGAGATTTACTCACTTCAAACATGCACGCCTAATAATCACCTTCCCTCCCCATCCCCCCCCACCCCAAAAGAAATGTCACACTCTACTGTGCTGCAAGAAACATGAGAGGAAAGTGGAGGAGCAGAACATCTGGGGCTCATTGCTGGATCAGCCAGGATGCAGACATCGAAATGAGGTGAGGTATCGGTGTCTGGGAGACTTCAGCAGTGAGACACATGGCAAAGAGCTGATTTTGTGCACTTACGAGAGAAATTGCATATGTATACCTACACAAAAGGTGTGCTTATATACATGCGTGTGTACTCGTGTCTATGTACATGTGTGTTTCTTTGAGCCGTTGAATGTCATCAGTAGAGGAAAGCGAGATTTCAGTGATCTTCTCGGACACATATTGATTTCCAGTTGATGCTTTGCAGCTACCACACCATATAATAATACAATGATACTGGGGCCCAGAAATCTTGTCCTCCCCAACCTCCTTTGGAAGTGTAGGCGCTGTTCTGCCTTCCTGACCAGGGAGCAGGTGTGGTAAGTCCAGGGTAGGGATGGCCCATTACATGCACACCACTTTGGGACTTTGTGTACACCACTCTGTCCATGATGACCATAACCCGGATTATGCTTCATAGCTCCCAGATGATCAAATCCTCCAACTGGTTTTGGATTTGAACTCGCATGGTGGACAAACAAGAAAGGCTGATAATTGATGCCACCAGGATCCACGGCACAGGAAGGACTGAGTCTCTCCGGATGCTGCCTGATCTTCTCAGGATTTCGTGCAGTTACTCTTTTGACTCCACTTGTAGCGAGCTTCGAACCCTCCAGCGCACGCCAAGCGGCTACACAGGAGGTGAGCGTTGTAGCTGACCACATAGAGAGACTCGAGGATGGGAGACCAAGACTCAACTGAAGTTTGAATGGCTGCGGAGACTGCAGGAATGCTGGAGGGAACTCCACGGACACTCATTGATTCTGAGGGGACTTTCTTTTGCTTCTCTTTTACTGGCGCCGGACAATTTCTGCTGATGGAAAAACTTTGTCTTCCTTACTGTAGATTGAAGTCCATTTTGTGTAATATTACATTTCTATTTAATACACAACAATAAAGGAATATTGAACGTTAATAAAGGGCTCAAGCCCGAAACATTGGTTTTGCATCTTTATCTTTGCTACATAAAGTCCACTGTTTGAACTGCAAAGTTTCTCCAACATTGCGTTTTACATCTTGAATCTTGCAACCTTTTAATTCAGATGCCAACCTTCTTTTTCCTCACACCTTGAAGAAGAACTTAGGCCTGAAATGTTGGTTATGTATTGTGATAGAGTATATAGATATGTTTTTGGGAGATAAATTGGGAAAGCTTTGTTAGAGTAGGTCACATACAATCACTTTAAACCAGATCTTATTCGAAATACTGGAGCTCTGCTAATGGTAGACATATCGGCTCTACAGCTTTCGCAAGAGATTTGGAGAGTGCCCAAGAGACTTCACTAATGGATTGTTGTTTACAAGAAGGCAACAGTTCATCCAGGATTTGAACTCTTACCAGTATCCTTACTTCCTGTGGGTTCTGCGGGACCTCGTGAGTTCCTTCAGCATTTCAAGGCGATTATTGCAATCACAATGTCTCCACACTTTAGCGTTTCACTCCCTCAAAAAGCTTCTGTCGGCTTCAGGAAGTCGGGACCAGGAGTGAGGAGATGCAATGGAGAACTCACAGATAAATATGCAAAGCTAAACTTGGCATCCAAAGGCCAGAGAGGCAGTGGTATTGGAGGAGGAGATGTGATCCCTGAACTGGCGCTGTCTGAACGGACACTCTTTTTTCTCTCCTGTCTTTTCCTTTTGCTGGCATCTGAATGGCACATGAAAGAAAGCTTTTCACTCTATCTTGTATGTGTCAATAATAAATTTAAATCTAAATCAAACAAGATGCAACATTGTGCTTTGTCTTCTAAATTGGGACATTGATTAAGGCTCCGGTTTGTGCTTTCATTTGTGTGACAGAGTGTATTCTATTGGAAAGGTTGTCTGTGTCAGGATCTTGCGTTGCCAGACAATAGCTCCCCAAAGTAGCAACACCTATGGATAGAGTGGCGAAGAAGGTGCACAGTAGGTCTGCCTTGGCTAGATAAGTTGACAATCGTGTTGCTGCAGGAAGGCTGCACTTGGAGACACATGCATATCTGTCCATGGCAAAGTGGAGGAACCTGCAAAGTGGAGGAACAACATCTTATATCCCGACTCTCCAACCTGACAACATTGTGTGGCAGAATATTTAGAGGTGTTTTGGGAAGGATTATGAGAGCAGGTTGCACACAAACATTTTAAAACAGAATATTTGCAGGATTTTTGCAGAGTGCTTTTTGCAAAAAGAGCAATAAAGTTGCAGAATACAGCTTGCCTGGAAGAACATGTTATTTTTGCAGGCAGAGAGAACCGTTTTGCTCTCAGAAAGGGAGGGTGTGAAACAGAGAAAGGAGACAGAAATCAGTTCCAGGAGGACAAAGCTCGCAAACTTTTGGAAGACTGTCTGGTCAAAGGAAAAGACTAGCTGTCTGAAAGGTGACCTGAAGGGGGCAAGTTTCATCAACAAGACTGATGGGAAAGAAATCTGGTGTGTTTGTCCTGGAACAAAAGGAATCTCTCTCCGAAGACCAACAAGAACCCTCCTGAGTGGCAACCATTTGCCTGTTAAGCACCAAAGACTGGTGAACTTTGTTAATGCTAACTTCTGTGCACAGTACAAGAATTACCTGCAACTAGTGAGATTGGACTGTGAGCCAAAGAACTTTTCTAATCTTAAATACACATGACGCACACATGTGCTTAGTATTAGAGGGCGGATTAAGTAGGTTAGGTAGGTTAAGTAAGTAGATTAAGTAATAAGCTAAAGTTTAATTCTGTTTTCCTGTTCAAATATAATTAAAAACTTCTTTTGTTTAAGTAACTGTGTTGTAGTACATATCTATTGCTGTTAGTTTTTGGGGTCCTCTGGACTCCATAACAATTGAAATTGACATCTCCTTTCCTTCTGCTCCCCACCCCTCTCCGATCAGAGAGTTAACCACTCCCCCAACACCTCAGCTTTATTCTCTTCTAACCTCCTATCTACATCCATCTATGTCCTCTGACCTGTGAGCATGTGCTCCTCTCTCTGCCTCTTCCTTCCTCCTCTCCTCTCATCCTCCCTCCTCTCTCCACCTTTTGAGTCAGTCATCTGGCTGGTTTGGCTTATACCTGACAAAGGGCCCAGGTCCGTAATGTTGGTCTCCCTTTATTTCCTTTGAAAGTTGTGTGGCTGTAACATGACTGACTGCACTCAGAGACTTGAAAGGAGTACAAACAGGCTTTTAATAGCTTACAATCGATGGCCGGTAGATACAATTGTCCTCAGGTGAATCTGAGGTAAAGCCAGTGTAGAGCTTGTCGAAAGGACCAAAGACTTGTTGATCCAAACCAAGGCTTTTATTAGCAAGAGACAGGAGCTCTTCACAGGTGGTCGACCAGTCCGGAATGATCCGACCTGGCTAGGGACACAACCCTTTAAGGCCCAGACAGTAGGTGTGCTAAGCTCTCAGCCAATCGCTGTAAGCACAGTCATTACATACTCTAGATACTGTAACTATATACATTGGTGATAGGTCTTTACTATCACAGCCGGGAAAGCCAGAGTTTATATTGGAGTAGGTGGGGGCGAACCAAAGAAGGGGCCAGCCATCTGAACTACACACAGTCAGTGAATTCCTGTTCACTGCAGTGACCTGCTGAGTTTCTCCAGCACATTTGTATATTCAACCTCAGCATCTGCAGATTTTCTTGCTTAACCAAAGAATGTTGAAGCTTTGAAGAATGTATGGAAGAGATTTACCAGTACATTGGCAGCACTGAAGAGCATTAGATTCAAGGAGAGGTTGGATGATCTTAGATTGATTTCTCTGGAGCATCAGAGGCTGTGAAGTGATCTGATAGAAATTTGCAAAATTGTAGCGATGTTGACGGGGTGGACAGTCAGAGTCCTTTTTCCCAGGGTGGACATATCAGCTGCAGAGGAGAGGGCAAAAATTTAAAGGAGATGCGTGAGGTAAATTTTTGTACACGGAGGGGTTGGTGCGTGGAACGTCCTGCCAAGGGAGGTGGCGGGAGGAATGCTTAAGAGGGATTTGGATAGGAACGTAAGACCATGAGACATAGAAGCAAAAATAGACTATTCAAGTCTGCCCCACCATTTTATCATTAGCTGATCTGTTGTCTCACCAGCTCCATGGCCCAGCCTTATTCCCATAACCTTTGATGTTCTGGCTAATCAAGAGCCCATCAATTTATGCTTTAAATACACCCAGTGCCATGGGCTCTACAATCGCCAATGGCAAAAATTCCATTGATTTACCACTCTCTGGCTGAAGAAATTCCTCCCACCTCAGTCCTAAGCGGATACCCATCAATCCAGAAGTTGTACCCTCTTGTCCTGATTCACCCACCATGGGAAACAGCCTTTTTACATCTGCTCTGTCCACGTCTTTTGACATTCAAAGTGTTTCAATGAGATCTCCCTCATTCTCCTAAATTCCATCGAGTACAGGCAGGAGATAAATGGATATGGACCCACTCCAGGCAGGTGGGTTTAATGTGGTATTATGCTGGACATGGGCGGGAAGGCCAATTCCTGTGCCGTTCTATGCTACAGCTGAGGAGAAGGAAAGACTTGACGTTGATGTAGTATTGCTCATAAGATGTGAAATAGCAAACTCCTATCAATTACCAGATCATTTGTTTCCATCCGGTGGTGCCTGAGGTGGGAATGTTCTTCCTCTTTTTCCCACCATGGTTTTCCTATCAGTTTTGCCATTCTGCTTCCAGTCACCTCAGCAATGCACATTGGGTGTCAACCTTGTGGTTTACACAGTGATGTGGAGTGACATTTAAACCCAAGGTCTAGTGTATGAAAGACAAGCACACTCCCTTGCAACAGAGCATTTGGACAGATTTGTGCTTAGGAAGGGTTTCAAAGCTTAGATTAGATGGAAAAATGGGCTACAACATGGAAGATGGAATTTAATGCAGAGAAGAGTAATGTGTTGCATTTTGGGAGGACAAAGCAAAGAAGGACGGACGTGGGGCATTGGGGAGTGCAGTAGAACAGATTTAGCAGATTGGGTCTTTATTCCTTGGAGCATAGAAGGTTGAGGGGGGATTTGATAGAGATATCAAGATTATGAGGGGGATAGATAGATTTGATGTGGATAGGCTTTTTCCCTTGAGGGAAGGAGAGATTGAAACAAGAAGTCATGAGTTCAGAGTTAAGGGGCAAAAGTTTAGAGGTAACATGAGGGGAAATTTCTTCACTCAGAGAGTGGTGGCTGTGTGGAATGAGCTTCCGGGAGAAGTAGTGGTGGAACGGTCCATTTTGTCATTTAAGAAAAAATTGGATAGGTATATATGGATGGGAGGGGAATGGAGGGTTATGGGCAAGGTGCAGGTAGGCGAGACGAGAGGAGAGTACGTGATTTGGCGTGGACTAGAAGAACTGAGATGGCCTGTTTCTGTGCTGTAACTGTTATCTGGTTATGTGGCCAGGTAGCAGCAGGTTTAGATGAAAGTGACGTCACAGTTAGATTGGGTCATAAAGAGAGTTTTTGGCATATTGGCCTTCATAAATCAAAGTATTGAGTACAGGATGTTGGGATGTTATATTGAAGTTCTATTAGACATTGGTGAGGCCAAATTTGAAGTATTGTGTACAGTTTCAGTCACCTAACTACAGGAAAGATATTAGTAAGGCTGATAGAATGCAAAGATTTGCAAAACCTTGAGGAGTTGAGTTACAGAGGAAGGTTAAATAGGTTAGGACTTTATTCCCTGGAGTGTAAAAGAATGGGGGAAGATATGATGGAGGTGTTCAAAATTTTGAGGGGTATAGATAGAGTAAATGAAAGCTGTTTTTTTCCACTGAGTTTAGATGAGATACAAACCAGGGGGCACGGGTTCAGGACGAAAGAGGAAATGTTCAAAGGGAACATTCAAGGGGACTTCTTTACGCACAGAGAGCAGTGGGAGTGTGGAGCGAGCAACCAGCTGAAGTGTTGAAGTGGGCTCAATTTTAACTTTTAAGAAGAATTTGGACAAGTACATGGATTGGAGATGAATCGAGGGATATGTCCTGGGAGCAGGTGAATGAGACGAGGCAGACGAATAGTTTGCCATAAAGTAGGTGGGCCAAAGGGCCCGTTTTTGTTCCATGGTTCTATGGATATGAACTAAGTGCATGCAAGTGGGCCCAGCCCACGGATTGGGCTGAAGGACATATTCCCTGCTGTGTGAGCCTGCGATTCACTAACACTGCTGCTACTTGGCCCCTTTAAGCCAAAGTCAACCAAGAAACATAAACTTTTTAAGGAGTTTCAGATCCTTCCATTTCACACTGACTGCGTTTTGGGCAGTGCTAATGAATCCCCAAAGTTGTGTAAATCTCAGCAGTTCTGGGGCAGCCAAATATATCTGGCAGATTTGTAACCAGTCATTAGTCTAACAGCATGGGAAGTATTAAAGCCATTTGTAACCTTAGTTTGTACATTTGCAGCACACATGTTTATCATGTGAAGACGACAACTTGGTGAGTATAGTCAGCTCATTTCTTAATTAAAGTTTTAATTGGGAGTTGAGTCTTATTCTTAATCCTATCATGGATGGAAAGAGAGGGAAAATTTCATATCACTTTAGTGCCTCAGGATATCCCAAAGCACCATTAACTTCCTGAAGTGCATATGATTGTTGGAATATCGGAAGTAGAAGTAATTCAGCCCATTTTATCCCTGCTGGCTCCTTATATACATCATCCAATTAGAGCCCCAGAATCACAGCACAGCACAGGAACAGACCTTTCTGACTTGGTCGAACATGAAGTCCCAATCAAACTTAAACTTTGCTGTTCCTCTCCAAAGCTATCCCTCCATCCCCTTCAGATCCA
Source organism: Narcine bancroftii (assembly GCF_036971445.1). NCBI lineage: Eukaryota > Metazoa > Chordata > Chondrichthyes > Torpediniformes > Narcinidae > Narcine > Narcine bancroftii. The sequence continues at coordinate 10,888,168 of NC_091471.1, forward strand.
TGAATCTTAAATGCTGCATCCTTGGTAGCTCGTTCCAGACACCCACCGCTTTAAAAAATTTAGACATACAGCATGGTAACAGGCCCTTTCAGCCCACGAGCCCGTACTGCCTAATTACCCGATTGGCCTATGGTCTCTGGTATGTTTTGAATGCTAGGAGGAAAATGGAACCCCCCCTCCCTCCACCGCAGGAAAACCCAGGTAGACGCGGGGTGAATGTATAGACTCCTTACAGAAAGTGCAGGATTCAAACATCAGTTCCGATCGCTGGCACTGTAATGGTGTTGAGCTAACCGCTAGACCATCCACTCTGCACTCTCCTGGTAAATATTTTCCCTGCACATCTCTCCTTCAATATTCCTCCCCCTTATCTTAATTGCAAGTCTTCAAGTGTGTGAACAAGAAAGGATGCAGATGCTGGGGCCTAGTGCATTATACGGGCGTGAACTCTTTGAGTATGTGATGCTTTTACCCAGGGGGAAAAGA